>NC_072010.1:96089513-96254513 GCF_027791375.1 Indicator indicator | reverse complement strand
CAAGGTGAAGTGTAATGCTATACCTGGTATTAACAAACAAAGGACTGGTTGTAGATGTCAAGGTTGAGGGTAATCTTGGTTGCAGTGACCATGACATGTTAGAGTTTAATATCAACAGACAAAGCAGCAGGGTGATAAGTAAAATTTCAACCCTGGACTTTAAAAGGGCCAACTTTCCCCTTTTCAAGACTCTACTTAGAAATATCCTGTGGACTAAAGCTCTGGAAGGAAGGGGGACCCCAGAGAGATGGTTAATATTCAAACATTACCTCCTCCAAGCTCAAGAGAAATGTATTCCCTTGAAAAAAAAAATCAAGTAAAGCAAGCAGAAGACCTGCATGGATAAGCAATGGACTCTTAGTAAAACTCGAAAAAAAAAAGAAAAGGAAGTTTACAATACATGGAAAAAAGGACTGGTCAATTGGGAGGATTATAGAGATATATCCAGAGAATGCAGAGATGCAACAAGGAAAACCGAGGCCCTCCTGGAACTGAGTCTCACCAGAGGGGTGAAGGAGAACAAGAAGAGTTTTTTTCAAATATATCAATGATAAAAGGAAGAGCGGGCAAAAGGTGGACCCACTGCTGAATGATATGGGAGATACAGTAAGTGATGATGAAAAGATGGCAGAGTTGCTGAATGCCTTCTTTGCCCCAGTCTTCACTCCTAAGACCAGCCCTCAGGAACCTCAGTCTCTAGAAGCAAGGGAGTAGAACTGGAGAGATGTAGATATTCTGTTGATCAGTCAGGACAGGGTTAGATCTCTCTTATACTATCTGAAGACACACAAATCCATAGGCCCGATGGGATGCATCCACAAGTACTGAGAGAGCTGGCTGATACTGTTGCTGAACCTCTCTCCATCATCTTTGAAAAGTCATGGAGAACAGCAGAGGTGCTTGACAACTGGAAAAAAAGCAAATGTCACTCCAGTCTTCAAAAAAGGCAAGAAGGAGGACGCAGGCAACTAGAGACCAGTCAGCCTCACCCCCATCCCTGGAAAGACGATGGAGCAGCTCATCCTGGAGGTCATCTCTAACCACATGGAAGACAAGAAGGTTATAAGGAGTAGCCCACATGGATTTTCCAAGAGGAGATTCTGTCTAACTAATCTGATAGCCTTCTATGAAGTTATGACCAAGTGGGTAGATGAGGGTAGAACAGTGGATGTCATATATCTTGACTTCAGTAAAGCTTTTGATACTGTCTCCCATAACATCCTCGTAGAAAAGCTCAGGAGATGTGGCATAGATGGTTGGTCAGTGAGGTGGCTTGAAAACTGGCTCCACAACAGAGTTCAGAGGGTTGTCATCAGTGACGCAGAGTTAACTCAGAGGTCTGTGGCCAGTGATGTTTCCCAGGGATCGGTACTGGGTCCAGTTTTGTTCATTATCTTTATCAACGACCTGGATGAGGGGATTGAGAGTACCCTCAGCAAGTTCACTGATGATACAAAACTGGGGGCATTGGCTGACACTTGTCACGCTGTGCAGTCATCCAATGTGACCTGGACAGGCTGGAGAGCTGGGTGCAGGCAACCCTCATGAAGTTTAATAAGGACAAGTGCAAGGTCCTGCATCTGGGGAGAAATAACAACAGGCACCAGTACAGGTTAGGGGATGCCTTGCTGGAAAGCAGCTTCCACAGAGAAAGACCTTGGAGTGCTGGTGGACAACAAGTTCTCCATGGAACAACAATGTGCTCTTGTGTCCAAGAGATCCAATGGGATCTTGGGATGTATCAAGAACTGTGTGTCCAGCAGGTCTAGGGAAGTTCTTCTACCTTTCTACTCTGCCCTGGTGAGACCACACCTGGAATACTGCATCCAGTTTTGGGTTCCCCAGTTCAAGAGAGACAGAGAATTGCTGGAGAGAATCCAACAGAGAGCCAGGAAGATGATTAGGGAACTCGATCATCTCCCCTATGAAGAAAGACTGAGATCCCTGGGGCTATTTTGTCTTGAGAAGAGAAGACTGAGAGGGGATCTGATCAATGTCTATAAATATCTGAGGAGTGGGTATCAAGTGGAGGAGGCCAGGCTCTTTTCTGTGGTTCACAGTGATAAGACAAGGAACAATGGGTTCACACTTGAACATAGAAGATTTCAACTCAACACGAGGAGAAATTTCTTTACAGTGAGGGTGACGGAGCACTGGAACAGGCTGCACAGGGAGATTGTGGAGCCTCCTTCTCTGGAGACTTTCAAAACCCACCTGGATGCATTCCTGTGCAGACTACCCTAAGTGATCCTGCTGTGCCAGGGAGATTGGACCTGATGATCTCTTGAGGTCCCTTCAAACCTCTGATATACTGTGATACTGTGATACTGTAAAATGGTAAGAAGAACAGCTGCATCTTTCTTTGACTCCTGAAGGTCAAGCATTTCTAAATCTTTTTCCAGTTTATAAATAAGGCTGCTAATGTGATTCAATTAGTTACAAAACCTCTAACCTCAAAGATACTTTCAGCCTTATTTTTTTGGTGAAATACTTCTGTCTGCATTTATAATGATATTCCAAATATCACTTTCCAGTGGTTTTGGACAGTAGCTCATGTCAAACCAGAGATATTCTGAATGACTTTTGAGATTACCCAAATCTTAAAGTGGAAGTTAGAGCCAGACTTCAAAGTAAGAATTACAAAAAGAAGTGGATTGAAAAAGCTCAGTTTCATTAGGCTTGTGAATTTTTGACTCTGTGGTTCAGCGCTCATTAGGTTTGGTGTCTGAAACAGAAGCAGAAGTATTTACTCATAAGATTAAAAGCCCTTGATGTGCCTGTCAAAGTTATGAATCCACCCTCTCCCACTCCCACCTCCTTATGTAATAACATCTTCATTCAGTCCACTGCTGAGCTTAGAGAAATGTGTATTGTATTTATTGTTGCAACTTGAATGGTACAAACTATCTTGCTCATAAAATACTGGTGTATTTTCTCCATTGTGAAGTATTTTTTATGATTACACTTTAGAGAACTTAAATCTTATCACTAAAACTTCTTACTTCACTGCAGAATTCTTATTTTTGATTTTTGCCTTAGTGCCATGTTCCTCCAGCAAAGGTACTCTACCATTTAAGGCTTTAAACAAAAGTTGAAGTGTGAGACTGTTCAGAGGTGGTGACTGCTATTGACAGAGCTGCCAACCTCTTGAACAACTTTCATTTCTTTTGTGAGCTGCTTTATGATTTGCATATTGCAAATACTTTGAGGTTATCCCTGAATTTCAGATCATGAACAGTTAAAGTTAATATAGAGCTCTGTCTTTGGTAGTGGCTAGTACTACATTTATGAAGAAAGATCTAAAAAAAAATAAATCACAAAGATGTAAGATAAAACTATCTCTGTGATTATGTCTCACTTGGATCTCTAATAAGTAGGCATGCTTGCTGACGCATCCACAAATTGTACTTAGCATCAGTAGTAACTCTGGATAGTTTAGTTATTCCTCCTGTGTGTCACTCCCTCTTAAATAACAGAAAGTTCTTGTTTCTGTATCAGGGAGTGCAACCTATGTGTTGTGTAAAAGTATAATTCAATTAATTGTTTACAGAATGTCACTTTATCATGTGCAAGGTCTTTCCTGTATAGAGAAAGCGGGTGTTTAAAAGTGGTGCCTTTACAGAAGCACCAGATTTATCAGACGGAGGTGTGGAGAGAAAATTGTGTAATTGAAATTGTATGGAGTTGGAGTGGAAATCTGGTTTGCTTCTGAGATTCTGATATTGCTATAGGACTGAAAATACTGTATCTCATTTTATTGGAATCACTGTCATTATAAAGGTACAGAGATCGGATCTGTGTAATTTGTTTTATTTTATTTTGAATGCAAATTTCAAATAATGCTTCTATCTATAGTAATTTCAGTCACACATTTGAAGCTCTGATTTGAGTGGAGGGTATATTGCTGGTATCTTTAAAATCGTATTGCATGAAAAGTTAGCTTTTGCTAATGCATTGCTTCAAACAGTGACTATTTGAACTGTTGAATTTCCTAAAGTTTCACTGAAGAAGAGTTAAATTTTCTGCGTTTTTTGCATGTTATACACTGCTGAAAGTTCTTCCATGGACTTGAACAAGAAATTTGTACAATGGGTATTTAGAAAGACTTCAGTAAATTTCAGGGATAAGCTGACATGCCACGGGCCTTCTTCACAAGTAGGGTTTTACCTTAAGCTTTATATCAAAGTTGGCAAACTCTGTCAGAACAGTATGAGAGAAGTACACACCAGCAGTTTGCTTTTCTGAAAACTATTGGTATAACACAGAAAAATACAGCTGCTTTTTAGATGCCCAATGGCAGTTTTTAGTGAAAGTTGACTGCTGTACCAGCACTTCTCTGGTCCTTGTAAAAAAAAAAAAAAAAGAGGGAATCAAACTGGTTTTCATTTGGCTTATAAAGGAGACTCATAAGTAGATTCTTATTGTATTTTATTTTGTAATTTGCTGATTTTTTGAGATGTCCTGAGGAAATATCTAAAATGTGAGTAATGAGAAATTAATACTTCTGAGATCTGCAAATAAGTGATGGTTTCATAATGCATCCAGATGCTATGAAGCACAAGGCTTTATGGAAAGCTCTTCAAAGCACACTAAAAAGACACCTGCTGGTTATTGCTCATACTTAATCAAATGGTCAAGTCATTGCTTCAGAGTCCCTTCTGTGTGCACATTTTCTACACCACCGCAGCCAAAAATCGGATTGCCTTTACTCAGCTGGCATTTTGCCAGCTGAACTGAATTCCCTCAAGCAAGTAGTAGATGTCCTAGTAAATATCAATGACATATAATGCATGGATATTGTCAGTTAAGCATTTAGCACTAGTAACAAAATAGACCTTCAACCAAATTACTGAAAAAGTGGTTTTGTAAATCTGACTGTCTGCTTTGACATAAGTTATATACATGACAGGTCAGTATGAGGTCTGTGCCCTGGAGAGCACATGTGAATTCATACAAAGTTTTTCTTTTGGTCCAAACATTGTGTCTAACTCTTCTAGATTGTTAATTGTCTAGACTGTCAGTGTTGGGTTACAGTGTAATGACATGTTTGGCATGACATTTTTGTGAAGCAAATAGGCATTTAAATATAGTGTGAGGCAAACAGTAATTTTAATTATGTTATTTATATCTATATCTGGTAATCTGTATCTGTTCATAGACAGTTACACTGTTACAGTCAAGTGGTCTTTGTTTCCTATGGACTCCCTTTGTAATGATCTGCACTTGGTTTTTGAGTAGATGGGGAGGTATGAAGCAGAACTGTACAAGCGTATGTATGTCAAGGTATGAACTGCATGAACTGGATAAGGTTCTGAACCTGATTTCTTACAGTGCTGATATTGGTTACTGCACTACTTCAGGTAAGAGAGGCAGAGGAATGGAAAGCGGGGTTTTCTCCCTGTACAGTTAATCTTGCCAGGACGGCAGGAATGTGCATAGAACATACCTGAGCTCCCTCTACCAGATTGTCTGCTTGTGGTCAGAGACAGGAAAGCAAAGAACACAAGCAAACCCTGAGGACAGGGTGATGAACACTGGACTTCAAGCCATTACCCCTGAAGCAGTAGAGAGGCAACCATTGTGCTGAACTGCTTTTTTTCAATGATGGTTTTCAGGGTTCCAGGCAGTACTCTTCTAGCTCTGTGAAGGATTGTATGTATCTGCATTGCTTCAAATTACCAGTCTCCACTCTTCTCGCTCTGTTCCTTATTGTGTCTCAAGACAGGCTGACTCCTCCCAGCGTCTCCTTCTTACTAAAAAATCAGGGCAGAGATGCAGTTTACTGAGAGGAGAACTGTGCTGGTTTGAGGCCAGACAGATCGTCTCTTGCCCCGAAAAGGACAAAAGAATGACACACAAACGGATTGGAGAGTGATGGAAAGTTTAAATGGAAAAACAATTGGTGAAACTACAGAAAACTACAAAGCATAGTGGCAAATAGTATCCCAAAGCATACAGAGCCCTTACATAATTCCCAGAGGCTTCCCAATCCTTCCCTCCTCCCACCTGGGGGTATACCTAGAACCCCCCAGGGCTCTTTCTTTCCCCCCCCCCCCCTCACTGCTAAGCAAGTCTCAGACTGGCCAGGTCTGAGACTGCCCCCCCTCCATTCTCCTCCTGGCATAAGGCCTAAGAGGCCTGAGATACTCCCCCACCATTACCCGATAAGAGAGAGCATCTCCCACAGGGGCAGAGAGGGAAGAAAGAGAAAGAGAATGACTTCACAGATGGATTTATAGGGCGCAGGATTTATGGGTAGAAATACGCTGTTTCCTGTGTCCACCCCTATTGGGTGGGCACCTGGGACACCAGAGGTGTATCTCATGTAGCAGTGGCAGGGGGCACCCAGCCTAAACTGCCACAAGAACTGATGGTTTTGTCACTTATTTAGTTGTATACTATTTTACATGGACTGTGGAAAGAACAAGACATAGAGCTGCTCATGGGTTATTTGAACTTTGCTGTAATGAAATCATAGAATCATAGAATCATAGAATCAAGAAGGCTGGAAGAGACCTCAAAGATCATCAAGTCCAACCTGTCACCGTAAACCTCATGACTATCTAAACCATGGCACCAAGTGCCACGTCCAATCCCCTCTTGAACACCTCCAGGGATGGTGACTCCACCACCTCCCTGGGCAGCACATTCCAATGGCCAACCACTCTCTCTGTGAAGAACTTTCTCCTCACCTCCAGCCTAAACCTCCCCTGGCACAGCTTGAGACTGTGTCCTCTTGTTCTGCTGCTGGTTGCCTGGGAGAAGAGACCAACCCCCTCCTGGCTACAACCTCCCTTCAGGTAGTTGTAGACAGCAATGAAGTCACCCCTGAGCCTCCTCTTCTCCAGGCTAAACAGTCCCAGCTCCCTTAGCCTCTCCTCATAGGGCTTGTGCTCAAGGCCTCTCACCAGCCTCGTTGCCCTTCTCTGGACATGCTCCAGCAATTCAACATCTTTCCTAAACTGAGGGGCCCAGAACTGGACACAGTACTCAAGGTGTGGCCTAACCAGTGCTGTGTACAGGGGTACAATGACCTCCCTGCTTCTGCTGGCCACACTATTCCTGATGCAGATATGTTGAGATAACTGAAAAAGTGCCATCAGTCATTTCTGTGAATATCTAGAAAACATCACTGGTTATCCATGTGGATGTGGTCTTCCCTGTAATCCCCTAAAATGGAGCCTCTGATACTCTGCTGTATTAAATGATTATGGATAATGTAGATCTTTTCTTCTCATGGATGGCAAGGAGGGAACACTTAATGTGGGCTCGGGCTGTAATGTGCCAGAAGAATTAGAGACCAAGATCAAGCAAGACTATCTGATGTAAACTCTGTGCACACCATGCCTTTACAATGCAGGACAGCTATTCTTTATGGGGAATGAAGGATAGTTGACCCCGTTGGGCCAGATGTTGATGCTCTTCTATAACCTTGTACAGAGAAGTGAATTTATGTAAGGGTGAATTAAGTAAGGATCAGGTCTGAGAGATTTGTTTTCAGTGTACAGTCTGTTATTTTTAGCTGTTATTTCCTCATTTTGTAACTGGAGTTATCACCTGTCAAAATTGTGATACCATTATATTCTAGGTCTTTTACAAGCATAGACTGGCAAAAATTGAGCAAAACAATTTAATCTGCTGTTTTGTTTCAAATTCAAGTAAAGGCTGTGGAAACTCCATGGCCTCTTCCTACAAATTGCAAGATTTCACTGTTTCTTTTTTCGAGATTGAATTTGCAATCATAAGTAAATTCAGACATATTACCAAAATCCACTTACCCTGATCTTTGAAAAAAATGTCAGAAGTAATTTGAGTATTGAAATAGTCTTCTAGACTTTTAAATTGTATAGTGAAGAGATAATGTAAATGGTGCACTTCAGAAACCTTCATAATGACAAGTGAAAGGAATAATACCTGTTCCTTCAGCTGTGAATTCCTTGATGTCAGTAATGCAAGCTGAATAATAATATTAATTCTTTTTTATTTAGTCTTTATTTTGCACATGTAACTTCCTTTGGATTTGATACTCTGTTTATAGTTTTAGCACAAGTTTAACACACTTATCACACCTCATTGGCTACACTTTTTAGCCTTGTAAAGATTGTTAGGAGTCTTTCGAATTGATTCCCAAGCAGAGCAATTCCATTTTTTTATTTCTGTGCTTTGACCCATAATCCTGGGATCCGTTAGGGCACTGACCCAACAAGGTGTAGACACATTAACTACAGAGGGAAAGAACTAAAATGACACTGTCTCCAGCAAGTGATACATTAATAGATCTGAATTCAAATATAGAAAAGAATTTTTTTTTCCCCTGCTGGGAAGCAAAATCCTCAAGAGAGTCATCTCAGACTGAAGAACATGATTTGAAAAGCAATAAAGACCCTATTGTTTTGGTGATGTGTCCAGGAAATGTCATTTTTCACATTATTAGTGGATATCTAAAGGAAGTTAAACCTACTTTGCTCATAATAATTGGATAAATCCTCTTTCATCAGTGGTCTATTTTGCTGTTCAAAGGAAGAGTAAGAACTGGTGGAGAGTACAGTTTGGATATGATGAAAATGAATAAAGACAGTATTTGTTAAGGGTGGTTTTGTTGTTTTGGGTTTGGGAGTTTTCTTGATTTTTTTTTTCTTCTTTTCATTAGTCTGATGCTATTTCCAGAATTAATTTCCACCTTTTTTTCCTTTGTTGTTTTTTTTTTTCCAATCAGAGATCTAAAAGAGTAATTAAAAATAAAAGGCTTTCTTCTCCTTAATTGGAAGAAAACTCATGACATTTTTGATATATTAATGCTCTAGAAAAACTATAAATGCACTTTTTGCTTTACTGCTTTGAATGAAGGAATCCATGGGTATTGATTAAATTTATCTGCATTATTAATATTATAAGCTGGATAACCTCAAGTAATAATAATGATAACTGTGTGCACAGTCCTGGATATAGTTGTGGCCTTGTAAAATTAGCAATGAATTTGGTAATTTTATTATACAAGTTTCAGTTAAGTTTATTGATTAAAAATCCTACTGTTAGCAGAGAGAAGAACAGAAATTAATGATAAAAAAGGCAGAGAGTGATTGCATGCACTACAATTCAGGTTTTCGGTTTCATTTGTATATATAGCTGAAATTCTGTAATTGCTGTTCCATACAATTACACGTGTGAAATAAAATTTAGATTTGTCCCTTCTATGTGTTTCAAGTCAGATTATTGTTCATTTAAATGTAAGTTGATTGAATGTTGAAAATGGCTGAGTACTTCTATGTATAAATTTTGCTGACTTAGAAATCATAGAATATGATGATTGGGTGGCTGGGATAAGAGACTGGCTCAAGCAGTCTTGCATTGGGGAACTTATGACAGTCCCAAGATTAAAGCTTTCTGCCCAGCTGAGCCTGTAGTAGACACTGACAAAGTGCCAGGAGGGACCAAGAATAAATCCTTGTCCCAGATTCAAGTGGGACAACTTGTACTGGTTAAACTACCCTCTGTAGGGATTGTGCCCATCACACTGACTAAGCCCAGAAGCTTATATGCCTGGGAAGTTCTGGACACCAATAGGAGGACCCACTGCATCAGTACATGGTGGGTTGTCCCCAACTATTGACTGTCAAGCCAGGAAAATACATGTCGAGGACCTGGTTCCAGTGCATCCACCAGTACCTGACTAGTACCTGGAGAGGGAGAACCAGAGCCAGCTACATGGGACAGAGGCACATCACCAGAGTAGCCAATGGATGACTGCGTCAGCACCGGAGAGTGTGACCTCCAGTCATGGACTCAGAGCAGCTAAGGCTCTACCATGAACTTTATTAATGTTCTGCCATGGGCTCCACATACAGAGCAATCAATTATTTGCTCATATGACTGTGTAGCATTGTAAGGTATTTTTGTTGCTTGGGAAATGCTAACTCACAAATAGCACACACACCTCACTGAACTGCAAGGGGTAATTACCCTTAATGCTTAATTCTTAGACAAATCTGTCCACGGCCACTGGAGAGGAGTGTTACCCCCTTTTCCCCACCTCCATCAAGCACAGGTCTGACTAGGGGAAGACAAAGGTGCGAAATTGGCTTCCCCTCGCCGTGGGGACAGTCAATGGGTGCCCATTCTTACTGCCAGGGCGGAGGTCCCTCACAGGTACTTACTAGTGGGGAAGCCCGTTGGGATTTGGAAATATGATCAGCAGGACACTTCACATATTGTCCTGGACAACTTGTCAAGGAATATCTTAAATAGGGTGAGCAGAGAGCAGTCAGGGCTCTCATTTTTTTGCTGCTCTCACTCATTCCTGCCTGGGCCAGATTACCAGTGTGGGACCCATCCTGTAAAGCCGTGGGCAGCATTGTTAGCTGTGAGAATTCCTCTTACAGTCTCCTTTTTGGGAAGCCTCTGTAATTGCTGATATAATCCACAAGCACAATGCAAAAGCCAGACAGCAAACAAGAGTGAGGGAATTCTTTGCAGTGAGGGAAGCGCTTTACAGCTAAGGAGCTTTGCAGCTAGGGAAGAGCATGTGCTTTTCGATTCAGTCCTTTTAATATCTCCAAGGTAATTGCTGTCATAACATCACCAAAAGAAGCAGGAAACTCAACCTATAATATTCCTGGGCTTGCCAAAGCACAGCGTCCTGGCACATGGCTTGCGGAAGGGTCCATGTGTCCACCCACCTAGGCAGGAAAGACACCTTTCCTGCACCTTTCCTGCTCATTTCTCTTTCTCCCATCCCAACTATGAAAGGGGGAGGGGGAAAGAAGGGTTTTGAGCACACTACCACATGACCATAGACTCTTTTTCTCCCTAAGCAGCAACCAAATTTCTCTATTCAGCCATGCCTGCCTTATTCCCTGATGACTCATCTTTCAGCACATGGGGACAACCTGTTCCTGTGCTTTTAAGAGTTCCCTCCTGAACGGCATCCAGCTTTTCTGGACTCCTTGGCTCCTCAGGACTGCCTCCCAAGGAACTCCAAAACAAGCACTGATGGAGCTAAAACTATCACACCTAGTTGGCTCCATCACTAACTGTATCAGAAAGTTCTCTTCCACACACTCTAGGAACCTCTGGGACTGTTTCTTCTCTGGTACATTGTATTTCCAGCAGATGTCAGGGAAGTTGAAGTCCCTAAGAAGAACAAGGCCCAGCGATCATGCGACTTCTGCCAGATGCCTAAATAATATTTATCTGTCTCTTCATCCTGGTAGGGTGGTTTACACCAGAATCCCAACAGGATATCTGCATTGTTGGCCTTGTCCCTGATTCTTACTCATAAACATTCAACTCTATCATCACCATCATCAACCTGAACACAATCAAAAAACTCCTTGACATACAGGGCCACAACTGCCACCTCTCCTTCCTTGCCGATCCCTTCAGAAGGGCTTGTAACCATCTATTGTGCCATTCCACATTTCTTAGGATGGCTGCTACATCATAATTTTTCTAATAGACAATGGCTTCCAACTCCTACTGCTTGTTTCCCTTACTGTGTACATTAGTGTAGATGCACTTAGGTTGGTCTAAAGGTCTTTGTCCCCTTTTTGTAGTGAGAAGTCCCTATTTCTGTCTGGCCATTCATACGTGCTCTTATGCTGTCCTCAGGGTTATTTCTAGCCATCGTGGGTTTGTGCTTTTTTGTTGCAGTCGAGGGTAGGCTTATTTATTAATTACCTTCACAACAATAATTAATAAAAGGTATGGCAAACAGGTATTAATAAAAATAGTAACCCTTTATTATGAAATATGCCAAAACTCATTAAAAGGATCATTTGTATGATTGGAAGATATATTTACAGAGGGAATTATGCAGTCTCAGGGCAAATACAAACTATTCTATGCAAATTAGGAGGCAACAACGTGGAAAGAGAAAGTCCCCAAGAGCACTTAGCGCTCAGTTACAGCAGGGAGGAGACTCAAGAAGAACCATTAAACCCAAAGGGCAGTGAATTAGTTACTCACAGCTGATTTCACCCATATAAAGGATACTGCTGCTGCATTGGCTTTGGGGGCTATGCTGGTTTGGGGCCAGACAGATCCTCTCTTGCCCTGAGAGGGACAAAAGACTGACACTCACACAAACAGATTGGAGAGTAATGGAAAGTTTAAATGGAAAAGCAATTGGTGAAACTACAGAAAACTACAAAGCATAGTGGCAAAGAACATCCTAAAGCATACAGAGTCCCTTACATAATTTCCAGAGGCTTCACAATCCTTCCCTTCTCCCACCTGAGGGTCTACCCAAAACCCTCAGGGCTCTTTCTTCCCCCCTCCCACTGCTAGGCAAGTCTCAGGCTGGCCAGGTCTGAGACTACCCCTCCTCCATTCTCCTGCTGGCATTAGGTCTAGACAGGCCTAAAAGGCTTGAGATACTCCCCCAGAATTACCCGATAAGAGAGAGCATCTCCCACGGGGGCAGAGAGGGAAGAAAGAGAACGAATATGACTTTGCAGATGGATTTATAGGGCGCAGGATTTATGGGTAGAAATGCGCTGTTTCCTGTGTCCACCCCTATTGGGTGGGCACCCAGGACACCAGAGGTGTATCTCATGTAGCAGTGGCAGGGGACACCCAGCCTAAACTGCCACAGTGATTTATTTACATTCTTACTACTTTCTGCTCAAAATCTATGGAAAATTTTAAAGGCATATGTGTGAGCTGAAATTCCCCCCCCCACCGACAATAACCAGGCTAGCTCAGTCTGGAAGCAAATGAAAGCTGTATTTACAAAGCAGAGTCTACAATCTATGATGAAATGCAATGAATATGTACAAATATACAAAATTCACAACATTTACAAATATATACAATCAACAGAAAAGCACAACCAATCCCCCTTTGCTTCACCCCAAAGGGGCCCCTTCCCAAAGGGGCCTCCCTCTCCCAGGAGCTTCCCCCCCAGACCCCCCTTGGACAGAAAGAGTTAGTTAGAGCAGAAAGTTGTTAACTTAGCTGCCAAGGTCAGTGTGTTATCTTCAGCCAGAAGAGAAGAAGAAGAAAACAGCAGCCAGACAGCCCAGCAACTGCCCCCACTGCAGAACACAGAATGTGCAGAGTGCCCCACTTTGTTTTGAGTAATAGTTCTTAAACATTTCTATCTATCCAATGGAAGTGTTTAGAACAATCAATATTTTGCTTTCTTACACCCAGTAGTGACTTATTTACACTCTTTCACTTTCTCTGTTCTGAACTTTGCAAGGAAAAATTAAAAAGACAGTTTCAAACCATCACAGGCATATCTTTAAAACCAGTACGTATGGAATATCCCTTTGGCTACTTCAGCTCAGTTGTCCTGAGTATGCTCTTTCCCATCTTCTTGTTCCCCTGATAGCTGTCAGAGCATGGGAAACTGAAACATCCTTAGATAAGTGTTGTTTAGCAACACCTAAAACATCACTGTGTTATTGTTGCAACCACTGTTCTAAGGACAGCTGCTGGACGCATGCAGAGTGCATGATTCCTTAGCTGACCAATTCCTTAGCACACTGTATAGAACAAAACAATAACATTCCATGTGTGCCAAGAACAATATCCGCACATTAGCACCCTTTGGAACAGGCTGCAGAAGCCACCTCCTTGACATGCTGGCATCTCTTATTGGGAAATATTTTAGCTTACGTATGTGGTTGACTTTTACTGGTTAAGGGATTGATAAGAGTATAAAAACAGGCACCCCAATCTATAAGGTAGATTATGGGGTTAGGGCTGTTAGGGACTTCTGCTTCTGTTAGTTAGCTACTTCTTCTGGCTAGAATTTCAGTGTAGGGTGCTGAGAGGGATATGGTTGGGACTTCTGTTAGCTTCTTCATCTGTTAAGGGCTTCCGGAACTTCTTCTGCAAGTGGGACTCTGAGAGTCTGTAATGCTGGGGATTCTACAGCACAGCAATAAAGGACTTCTGAGATTATCTGCTCTCTGCATTTCCGGAATCTTGTTGCTATAGATCAATGGGGTTCATGACTTCATTTGTCACCCAATGGTGGCCTGAATCGAGAGGAAGAACAATGTGTTATTACCATTTTATTTTCACTAAATCCAACACACAGCACTGTGCCGGGTGCTAGGAAGACAATCAATGATTTCCTAGATGAAACCAGGACAATCTTGAAGTTACTTAACAGAAAAAGCATACTGCGGCATGTACTACATACCCTGGGATGTCGGAGAGTTTCAACATTGATTTGGTTGTTTTGATTTTGTCAGGCAGATGTAGTTATGTGAAATGACTGTAAGGTATTAATGAGGAGCATGTTGCTGGAGCAACACTCTTGCTGCAGTCTAGTAAGCTTTATATTGTGGATTTTGTCTCATAGTGAAAGGACTCTTTGGAAATTATGTCATGAAATGATGGTATTTAAAACATGTTTCCCAGTCTGTATTTTATACTGCTGTACTGCAAAACTAACAGCAGGATCATGACATTCAGGTACAGGGCTTTAGCAAAGGTCATTAACGAGCTGGTAATTAAGGAGGTGTCTGTGTGCTCTAAGTGTTACTCATACCAGTTAATACTTGACATCACATTGAAGCCTTAAAATACTTCAAACAGGTTGGACTACATGACCTTTAAAGGTCCTTTTCAACCCAGTGCATTCTATTCTATGATTCTGTGACAGTGAGAGAGAACTATCAACACAAGTGGATGTTTAAAACTCTGCACTGTTAAAACATTAAGAGATTGAGAAAACAGCTTCATATATTTTGTATCAAAAGCTCTGGAGGTCCAAAGAACTGTGTTTACTGTGTCTAGGTAAAAATATTAAAAGCCATACATATATTTTATGCTTGTGAGGACATGTAAATCCTCCTCATCCCTCAAATTAAGAAACAAAAGTTTAACCTGGAAGGAAGCTAGCAGCTTTTAAGTACACCACCCCCTAGTACACTTTGGCTACTTCTCAACAAAAGGACATGAGCATTTTATTCAGCCTGGTTTAATGTTACTTCTGGGTGAAACCTACGCAATGTTGATTTTAATGACATAAAGTCAGTCATAGAGAAGGAAGACAAACCTTCACCTGAAAATTACTTCCAGTGTGTGGCGGAAACAAAGGCGGCTAAGTGCATCTTTAGATCCTCTAGCTATGCTTGATTTAGGAGTTGTGTTGTTGTTACAGACTTCCATCAATTGGAAGAAGACTTTTGCTTGGAATAGATCAGGCTTTTCCTGCCTATTGTAGTAGCAGTGTTGTGACTTTTTGTGATTTAATCACATCATATTATGGATTTTTACTGGGCTCTGCCTTCTGTAGCCAAGGATGCATGAGTTTTTACTATCGCTTGAAAAAAATCTATTTCACTTTTGACTGTAGTTAGAACTTTGTAAAGCACATTAAAAAGTGGAAGAAGTATATTTTATTTTAGCCTCTAATGAAGGTTAACAAGCTTGTCATCAAATTTTAAACAAAAAAGTAGGTCTTGTGTGTTTTGGTATGTAAAATGCAGCTTTGTAGGGGAAGTGCTAGCCTTTGAAGAATGGAGTGGAATTCATATTGTTGGTGTATTGCTGTCTACAATTTCCTTACATGGAGAGAATGACTTTGTTCTGGTTATTCAGTGCTGTAGCTTTTCTAATTTTAATACTTAGCCTAAAAATATGTGCTTTGAGAATGATTAATAAGAAACAGAATGCATGTTCTGTCTTACTGCAATGCACAATTACTTGTATGGTCATAAAGGACACTGAAAGGCATATGGCCTTTCTAACAGAAATGATTACTCAAAGACATGGTTTATTAGAAGAAATGGTGTAGACTTTCTGTGAAAATATTATTAGCATAAATGAAGCAAGACATAATATTAGCAATGATACAGGAATAGCTTCAATGTTGAAAACATTAGAAGGGGGCTGAAACTTTGTGAAATGTGATAAACAGAAGACGGGTAAAATTTGCGGAAAAGATGAGGGAGTTCGTAAAAATCTAGTTTATAGTAACTTGCTTGATCCAAAATATTTTGTGAATGAAAAGTATAACAAAATCATTTGTTATTAAGCTAGAAAAGAAAATAAATTAGTTGTAGCATGTGATCATAACTGAAACTCTCCATTTTTGTTTCTGAGGGATGAAAACCAGCTATGTTACAGCTACTCACTTCACTGGATGTGCCAGCATTCTCATTTAGGCATTTTAATCTGTGAAAAGCTTTTACCTCTGCAAACCGACTGGATTTGCCCTTGCTTCTGCCACTTGCCTTCTTGGACTCCAGACAGCTGCCTTCCATTGCTGCTTGCTTCCTGCAAGATGACAAGACCCATCTGTGAATAAAGCATAACCCTTTTCATTATCAGGGAGATCATTATATGGGGGAGCCTCCTCAGCACAGGTCACTGTCTTCTCTGGTGGCATCCCAAAGTCAGCACGCTCTGGCCAGTTGGTGATAACTTCCACTATGCCAGGGCATTCGAAATTCCCCATTCAAGCTCACTGAGTTATCAGGGCCATCCATTTACTCCAGGTAGCATCCGTGGCATGATGTGGGGTTGAGCCTTTCCCTTTAAACATCCAAGTCAGGACTGGAAGCCTTGGAGCTGAAAGGAGTGGTGACTCAGTCCAAATCACCTCAGAAGCAGCTCAAACTATCTCATAGGCAGCAGGATTTCCTTTTCTGTTGCAGTGTAATTGGCCTCAGAGCCTTTATACCCCTTACTCCAGAAACCTAGGGGCCTGCCCCTTGTCTCACCAGGAGCTTTCTGCCACAAATTCCAGGTAGGGCCAATTTCACCAGCTGCAGTATACAACACATTCTTAATCTGTGGCACAGATGAAACAGGTCCCAGAGCCATAACATGGACCACTTCTTGTTTTGTCTGGTCAAATGTTGCCTGTTGCTCAGCTCCTCACACACAATTATTCTTCTTTTGTGTTATGTGGAAGAGGAGTTTTACAATTTGACTGTACCCAGGAATGTGCATTTTCCAGAAACCCACAAACCCCAAGAAGGATTGTGTCTGTTTTTTATTGGTGGGTTACACCATGGTGGTTACCTTATTCACCACATCCTGAGGGATATAGTTACGGCCATCTTGCCATCAGACTCCTAGAAACTGGATCTCTCTGGCAGGCCCTTTTACCTTGCTTCTCTTTATGGCAAAGTCAGCCTCCAATAGGAAATCGATTATCTTCTTGCCCTTCTGGTAGATCTCTTCTGCTGTTTCACCCCATACAATGATGTCATCAATGAACTGCAAGTGCTCAGGAGCTTCACCCTTCTCCAGTGCAGTCTGGATCACCTCATGGCAGATGGTAGAGTTGTGTGCCCATCCTTGAGGGATTCCACTGGTATTTAATACCTCTCCAAAAAGCAAACTGTGGCTTACATTCTTCTGCAATGGGAATGGAGAAGAAGGCATTAGCAATGTCTATTGTAGCATACCACTTGGCCGCCTTCTATTCCGGTTCATACTGGAGCTCCAACCTGTCTGGCACAGCAGCACTGATCAGAGGAGTCACTTCATTTAGGCCATGGTAGTACACAGTCAATCTCCATTCCCCATTTGCCTTTCACACCGGCCATATCAGGCTGTTGAAGGGTGAGTGAGCTTTGCTGATTAACTTCTGGTTCTCCAGTTGTCAAATCAGTTGATGCATGGGGTGCAGAGAGTCTCGGTCCTGTAATTGCCTGCGATGCACTATGCATGAAGCAATTGGTAATTTCAAATCCTGCACCTTATGGCTGCCAGCTACGGAGGAGTCATCTGACAGCTTGGGCATGGTAGACAGCTCTTCTTTGTCTGCAGTCTCTACAGCTGCTACCCCAAATGCCCACTTGTGCCCCTTAGGTTCCTTAAAACATCCCTCCTGCAGAAAGTCGATGCCAAGAATGCAAGGTGCATCTGGACCAGTCACTTTGGTGTGCTTTCCCCACTCATTCCCATTCAGGCTTATCTCTGCCTGCAGTACAGTCAAATCTTGCTATACCCCTGTGACACCTTGAATGGTTATGGGCTCAGCCCCTCTATAGCTCAATGGTGTCAGGGTGCATTGGGTCCGTGTCCACCAGAGCTCAGTAGTTTAGGATTTCTGAGATGCCAGGCCATTTCACATAAACATCCCAGTACCTGTCCTCTGTTGTCCCTGTCCTCTATCCTGCTGTAGGCAAGGCACCTCTAATGCTGTTGGTGATGCCCCCACTTGTCAGAGGGTCCTGTGTTACTGGGAGAACAGTCTCTTGAACGAGAGGAACAACCCTGGGGAACTGTGGCATCGCTTCTCCTGGGCAGGTTATTCCCATTGGGGCCACCTTGCAGTTCCTGTACTCAGGCCCAGAGAGCAGAAGTGGGTTGGCCATGCCAGCTGCCCATGTTTTCTCTGTGGTCACAGAATTCTCCATAGAGACCCCCTTGATGTCCCCTGCTTAGCTTGGGGTGATCTCCTAGGAGGAGGAGATTTATTTCTGATGGTTGAAACATGGATCCATTCTGAAGGAGGAGGGGGAGGGAAAAAATTGGTGTCATCACCGTTCTTTGATTCAGACAGGGAAGCTTCAATGTCTTTGATGTCTTTAGTCATAGCTTCTACGGCTGAGATTATAGGCCTCTGCTTGACACTGTACTCATATTCCCTCAAGTCACTAGCAAATTCACAGACAGTTTTAGGACTTCCATCTTGTCCAGTCAGGAGCATCCCTCCCAATGTGTGTGTGTATTTTTGAGGGGCACCCTGGTAAGTTTCTTTATGAAGGACGGTTTCATGAGCACCTCATGGGCAAATAATCTTTGGGGGGATACTGGCACCTGATGGCATCAATAATTCATTCCCACAGAGTGTGTGCCATCCATCTTTGTTAACTCTTTGTCCAGGCCAGCATCACTAGACAGGGAGCCTAAAAGCGTCGCCTCCCTTTTATCTAGATCTACAGTTTCAGCACCCTCGTCCCAACATTTCATTAGTACTGACTCACCATCTTTCCATGCGTAATCCAGATGAGTTTGCCTTAATTCCTTTCTGGGCAGAGAAGTAATGGTTGTTACCTCTTGGTCTGAGTCATCCCCATCACCTCATGGTTTCTGAGATGTGCTGGGTCGTGTTGAAGTGCCTTCCTCACCGTCTGTGTCTGGAACTGATCTTTGCATCTTTTTCTGGCATGTGTTGACAGGTGCTAGAGAGACTATGTGGGCAGGAGCATCAGGGGTTAAGCGGGAAGCTGTCGGTGGGGCGGTGAACCTTCAGGGCTGGAGGCTGAGATAAGCAGCAGCCACTACAGCCAGACCCCTCCCCCTCTGGGTCTCTGTTCCCATAAACATTATCACAATGCCTGCAGTGTTTATAGCCTCCCACCCCTCAGCAGTCAGAGCCCACAAAGGAATGCATTGCGCCCATTGTCGCTCTGCAGAGAGTTCTTAATACGTTAACACCTCCCCCTCCCCATTCGGCCAGAGTTGATAAAGATTCCATTTAAGCATATAGAACACATTGTTATATAAGGCCCCTTTTCTCTAAAAACATTTTTATCTACTTGGTCTGTGTCACAGCATGCATCAGAGAAATTCTTTGTGTCAGCGAAGTTCCCAGTGCCAGTAAAGTTAATAGAATTCAAGAGATACATGCAAAACTCTGTCAGTAAAATTTTTACCCTGTTGAACAGCATCTCTATCATTAACCAAATCACATGATAAGTTATTAGTTTACAAGTATAGGTCCCAAAAATCGACCCAAAGCCCAACCAAAAACTTGGACTATTAGAATAGGTAAAATTAACATTTCTACTTTCAATCCTTTCCTTCCAGAGAAAGTATTATTTTTTCAAACAGAGTGTTATTTTTCAGACAAAGTATTATTTTTCAAACCACATGTTAGGAATGCCAATAATATCTGAGCTTTACCCAGAGTCTAAAAGCCCAAATGGTAACAGACAAAGATTCCTCCCCCTTTCCTGGTAAGATAAGGTAGAACAGAATCAGGTAGGGGAAAGGGGAGGAAAATTCATGAAAGAAATAGTCTGGAATTGGTTTGGAAGTGAAAGAGGTAAATTTTTAACAAAGTATTGATATAGCAATAACAGGGAGGGTTTACAAAGCTAAGAGATAAGGATAAATAGGAAAATATACAAAACCAAGCCTGGGTGGCCTTGTCTTCCCTGGATGTAAGTGGATTCAGTTCTTTAGAAAAGAATGGATGCAGCTTGGAAAATAGGCCCTGACCACGTGGTCAGTTCTGGAAGCAGCAGCAGCAGCAGATGATCTCTCTTGAACAGGTGAAGCAGGAAAAGAGAAAGCAGTAAAAGATGTCTGCCCTTTTTATAGGCTTGCTGGACAGGAAGGGGGAGTGGAATAGACCACCTTTGACCCAGGGGACCCCTTCTCTTTGGAGGGGGAAAAACCAAGTCTCTCTCTCCCCACCTGGATCAAGTGTCTTTTGCCCACCTGGACTGGGTTCTTTCAGCTGCAATCAAGGATGAGTGTAACCCAGCACAATTCTCACTTAGCTACTTCTTAACCTTGTGTAGTATGTAGCCAAAATAAAATCTGAATTGGTATATTTCATACCTTGTTTGAGACAGAAAGCCAAGATGAATATGGTAATTGGAACAAAAACACTAGCGTGAGTTATGTGTGTTCATTCTCATTGTCATATGCTTAGTTTGGCCCCATATTTTAAGAGCTATGTTATGTGAGTTCCTAGTAAGCATCAGAAATGGAGTAATTAATTCAATTTCCTTGCAGAAAAGGATGTCTCATAGTGAAGACGATCGGTATTTGAACAGGATTGAGATTTCTGTTTTAAAGTGTTGTAATACAGAGTTTGGAGATTATAAACTTTGCTCTAAATTTTGATTATGCATTTACTGTAGACCTTTCAAAATTTAACTTTTGGCATAACAAAGTGCTAATAAAAGGCAGAAATGTGGAAGCAAAGTCATTCCTCTCTAGCCCCTGCTTAAGTAACTTTAATGCATGGATGTTTTCTTTGGATATGGTTCATTGGAACTATTTAACACAGTGACTGCTAATTCCTCTAGATATTTTCAATAGTAGATATCAAAACAGATGAATACATCATTTGGGGTGTTTATCATGATATGGTTTTGTGATTTTTTTTTCCTAGATACTTGGCATTCAGTTTGTTACTCGAAGTGAGAATATTGAAGTCCCATATTAAACATTTCATATTGTAAATTAATTTGAATGATTAGCAATGGGGTGTCTGACTTACATGTCAAATACCAAAATATCTTTGAGATCTCAAAATACACAAGCACAATTAGATTTTGTAATGAACTTTAGAGTTGCAGTGATATGCAACTCAAAACATTTTATGTATTTAATTTAGAATATTTATCTTGCTGTTATCTGAGCCTGATGTCTATTCAAGTTCCACAGTTTTTCTGTTCCCCATGGGATACAAAGAAAAACATGATTGTACAACTATGTTTATGGAATATATCAATTAAATGTAAAATATATTTAAAATGTTTTTGAAAATCAAACCTTGAGCTCAGTATATGATGGAAAGTGAAATGCTGATAATGATAGAAATGGAAACAATTAATTTAATCACTCTTTGTAGCTACTTGCTGTAGTTCATTTAAGCACTTTAAAAAAAATTTTCATTATAAGCCATTTACTCGATATAATTCATTTCTCCAACAGTAAAATTCCTTTACTGCTTGATCCATTCACTCAGCATAATTAAGTCTCTTGAATGAATGTATTTGTAGAGAATCGACATCTTTTTATCAGATCATTAAGATGTCTCAGTTAAATTGAAAGATAAATATTCTGTGTTCATAAAGATTAACTTCTCTGCAAGCAATGTTGGTTGTGTTTATGGCTCATTTTCTGAGTTGATACTGAAGCTCTCGTTCCAGTATAAATACAAGTAGAGTGTCAGTTGTTCATCTCAGAACTGCAAGTCTATTTGCTGTAGCCATAAAGTATGCTTACATTTCCTTTCAAGATATTGTAAAGCATAGCATTCACCTTAATACATGGTAGATCCAAACTTCTTGCTTTTGTGTGCTGAGATGACCTGTTCCCAGCCTCTGTATGAATGGTCCTGGCTGTATTGAACATAATTAACTAAATTGCTAGATGTGTCATATAAACCAGAAAGCAGAGGAAGAAGCTACCGAGGACAGAACAAAGTTCAAAGGCCTTTTTGGTTTTTTTTGTTGAAATGGTTTTTGTTCTGGGTTGGGTGTGTGGACTTTTGGTGGTCTGTATATTTTTGGGTTTTGTTTGTTTGTTTGTTGTTCTATTCCACATCACAGATGGAAATGAGGTATGGGATTTATTTGCAGAACGTTAACATGCTAAAATAATAGGTGCTCTGACCATTCTAGTTTTCTGAAGACCTAACAGTGGCATGCCTATGGAGTGCTTCATGAAGGCTGGGATACACTGCCCTTTGAATAAGCAGAGGGAATATCCACTGATAATAAGGCAGTCAAGGTGTTTTTGTTAGTAAAGGAACAGGAGGAGTTACAGACGTGTGCATGTCTAAAGGGTTATGACATCACTGAGACATAGTGGCATGGGTCCTATGACTGGAGTGTGGGAATGGATGGACACAACTTTTTAGGAAAAACAGACAAGGGAGAAGAAGAGAGGGTGTCACCCTTTACATCAATGACTCCAATGGAGTCCATGGAAATCAATCTGGGGAAGGATGAGGATCTGCCTGAGAGCTTATGAGTCAGAGTTAAAGGAGAGGCAGGCACAGGTGACATCATAATGGGGGTCACCTATAGAACAGCTGATCAAGAAGACCAAGTGTATAAGGCCCTCTATAGACAGATAGGAACAGCTTCATGTTCACAAAGCCCTTGGGGACTTCAACTACCCTGGTATCTTAGAGGAATAATACAGCAAGGCATCAGCAGTCCAGAAGGTGGTGGGCAGATTTAGATTAGATGTTAGGAAGATGTTCTTTACTATAAGGGTGGTGGAACACTGGAATTGGTTGCCGAGAAAAGTTGTGGATCCCTCATGTTTAACACCAGGCTGGACAAGACTTTGGGCAACCTGGTGTAGTAGGAGGTGTCCCTGCTCATGGCAGGGGTGTTGGAACTAGATGACCTTTAAGGTCCCTTACAACTCAAGCCATTCCATGATGCTGTGATTTTAGCTTGCAAAGATATGACCACAGAGTTGTATGTCCATTGACTTTGGAGGTGGACATTTGACTGGGTATGAAGAATGAAAGTTGGCACAGAAATAGGACAAATACCTGTCTGGTTTTTACTTTACCTGAAAGGCCAATGCTGTTACTAAAGCAATTTGTATTTTTTTCCTCACTCCCCCAAGCCCACAAAGGAGGTTTATGATATACATAGATTAAAATAAACTACTTATCCATATAAGAAGATATGCAGTGTAGGCTTATATTTGCAGTAGTCAGATGTGTCCCTGCCCATGGGAGGCGGGGTGAAACTAGATGATCCTTGGGGTCTCCTACAACCCTGACAATTCTGTGATTCCTTCTGCTACTCTATGTTTTTTAGTTTAAGATCTGTAAGGTACATAAAATCTGTGAAGTGAAATGGCATTCTGTGATTTTCTTGCTTGATCACGCAGTTTTAGTGTAGACCTTCACCTGTTTCGAGGTCACAGGATTGTTCCCTCTGACAGAGTACTACCTGATACTGTTTAGTTGCCAGCTGCTCTTTTCAATGCTCTTGGCCTTTTCGGTTTTCCAAGCCACTTACCTGCTTGCCTTTTGTTTTGTTTTGTTGTTTTTTGTTTTGATTTCAGGGCTCTTTTTATCCACACACGTTGCTTCAAAGTGCAGTTTAGGTACTGAAGTAAGAAGGTGGTGAAGGTGAATGGCTGGTATGGAGTACAAGATGCTTTAATCTCCAACCTCCTAAGATATTTCTACTATTAAATTACACATATAAAATCACAATTAGTGGCACTTGCAATGTTCTTATAAAATGGATTTAAATAGAAAATAAATTTTCATATAGATGATAGCTTACACCTTTGTTTTATGTTTTTGTGATCCTATGACATTCTTAGTGTTTGGTCAACAGCAAAAGTATACATGCACACATTTACATATTTTTTAATAAACATTTAACCTTAAGTGATTCTTTTTTTTGGGATAAAAGGAATTATATTAAGCAAATGTAGAAAGTACAGGCTAGATATGATTTTATTAATGTGGGTGACTAATCCTGTTCCAAGGGATACCTCTAGCCCTTCTGATTGCTTGAATTGAAAATGATTGCATGAAATTATTCTTTTTCCTTACACTTCCCTTCCAAAGCCAAAAATTAATTGAACATTCTTCTTTTACTATTTCATATTTTCTATTACTTTTTTTTCCAGTTTTACTAAAGCAGTACACCGAGCAAGTAATCTTTTCTTCCTCCTATCTTTTTCTGGAATTTGGCATCTTTTTCAAATGTGCTTAGTTTTGGAAATATTCTCAGACAGAAAAATTACTGTCAGAGCCGTTCGCCAGTAGGTGCACTAGTTGTTTCCAAGGCATTCAGTAAAACAAAAAGGTAACTTTTCTTATCTGAAAATTCTTTCCTGTCCGTATATACATGAACAACAAGTGTTAGTGAGTCAAGATACCTTTGTCTCACTCTTTGTAGTTATGAGTTGTAGAATATGGCAATCACAGTTTGAGAATGGGAAGACAAAGCCAAAGAATATAATGTTACTTAGGTCATTATGCTTTAGTGTAATTTTTGTAGCATATTAGCTGCATGATACTTATGAAGTTTGCTAATGAAGCCTGGCTTAAATTTAAGTTAAATTCTAAAAGATAGCATGCAGCATTACAGGAAGTCCTCAATTATGTTTTTATGCATTTTTATTTCTTAGTATCTTAGGTGCAGTACAATTGATGTGATTCATTTGAAAATCAATTTCGTCATTGATTTTTAGATTCCAATTTCAAATCACAGTCACTATTGGGAAGGTTTTTGCAGTCAGGAAAACTTTGATTTTTTAGTGGTTGTTTTCATGATGCTGTGACTCTGTAGGAACAAATCTGCTTTCATTTCAAGGGATGAGGGCAATCCCTTTTAACCTGATTACAAGTTCTTAATTTTTTCTGAGTTTAGATTGGTATCTTGGATGTTGGGTTCACATTAAATGAAGTACAAAACTTCCAGATTCATACAGCTCTGAGAAGTTAAAATAGTGCCAGGTATAAAAAGAACTCTACCCTGAGTTTTCTTTTGCTTTTCACTCATTCTTTTGATATGAAAACTGTTATAATTCATTATTTTGGCAAAAAACAAAATGAAACAAGTTTTTATTTGAGGTAGGCTAAATCAGAATGAAAATATTTCACTACAGGAAAGCTGTGAGGAGAAAAAAGAAGAAATTCTGCTATTAAAAAGTTAAGACCACAAATAATAACCTTTATGGAGTCATCATGCCTCTGATTTAATGAAGCATGGAACTGAAGCTTTAAGTCTGAGACACCACTGCAGTAGTTAACAAAGATAAATGATATTTTGGATGAGAAAAAGCATTTCTTACTGCTTCACACATCAGCAGCCTAAACTTTTTCAACGTATTTGGTTTCTTTATTTTTAAAATGGGTTTCTTTATTTTTAAAATGATAGCACATAGGGGCCACAGTTCTCAAAAGTCTAAGTATGCTTGTGGAATGCTGTGGACCTGGGGGACTTCAAACAGAAAGACAGTTAATTCTTACTGTTTGTATAAAATACCCAAAACTGTTTTGAGAATGGCAGATGAATGGTGCCAGTGCCGTGCCCTTATGTTCTTAGTATAAAATGTAAATACAATCTTTTAAATATTTGTAATACATACAGCTAAGTGAATTAGCATTACAGTGCTTGATTATTTTTTCTTGAATACAAGAAAAGGTCAGAAGAATTCTTCTTATTGTACTACTTGCTCTTTAATGAACAGATATTTTGTTCCTTTGAGCATCTATCCCTAGGCTTTAACAAGAATGGAAACATGATGTACCATTTACTGTCTAAGATAAGTATGGAATACTTAACATTTAATTAGTATTAATTGATACTATGCCAATAGTATGAAAAAGTCACATTCTTCCTGGAGAGAACTGGGAATGCTCTGTGTGTTTTGTAATTGACTGTATATTTGTAATTTGAAAAGGCTTGTAACAATGGCAACCAAAATAACTGTTGTTTTTTTCAGCAACTTTGATAAGCTGTTTACTTTTCTTTGCTGCTTGTTTTGTGGTATTACCCAGAAAATCACAGAATTGTTAGGGTTGGAAGGGAGCTCAAGGATGATCTAGTTCCAACCCCCTTGCTGTGGGCAGGGACACCTTACACTGGATCAAGCTGGCCAGAGCCTCATCCAGCCTGGCCTTAAACACCTCCAGGGATGGGGCCTCAACCACATCCCTGGGCAACCCATTCCAGGCTCTCACCACTCTCATGGTGAAGAACTTCTTCCTCACTTCCAGTCTGAATCTTCCTACTTCCAACTTTATTCCATTTCCCCTAGTCCTGTCACTACCAGATAGCCTAAAAAGTCCCTCCCCAGCTTTCTTGTAGGCCCCTTTCAGATACTGGAAGGCCATAATAAGGTCACCTCGGAGTCTTTTCTCCAGCCTGAACAGCCCCAACTCTTTCAGTCTGTCCTCATAGGAGAGGTGCTCCAGCCTTCTGATCATCCTGGTGGCCCTTCTCTGGACACATGTTCCATCATGTCCATATCCCTTTTGTAATAGGGGCTCCAGAACTGGACACAGTACTCCAGGTGGGGTCTCACCAGAGCTGAGTAGAGGGGGAGAATCACCTCGACCTGCTGGCCACACTTCTCTTGATGCAGCCCAGGCTCTGGTTGGCTTTCTGGGAAGCCAACGATTGGTGGAAAGCCTCACCCCTCCACAGCCACGGGAGGAGAAAGCAAGCTGCCTCTCTTGCGGGAGGAGAAAGAAGCCTTGCCCCCACCCACAGAGGCAGGAGGAGAAAGTCAGTCACTGCCCGGATGGACCAGCCCTGAGCAGACAGCCAGCCAGCAGAAAGCCAAGAGACAGCGAGTAGCCAGCATAACCCAGCAACTTGCCTCGCTACAAAGACAGACAAATGTATCTTTCCATGTGTGCAACATTCACTAACATTCTATTCAAAGCTCCTGCGTATAGCCGCGTGATATTTCTAGATTGACTTGCCTCTTGATATCTCTGTACATAATTAGCATATCTCTGTACATAATTAGCAGCCGCCAAACGTCTTGTCAAGTCTTCATCTAGTGGACACACAGCGGAACTGCACCTTTCATTCCCTTAATTAGAAATTGATTCTGTAAATATTATAATTGGGTATAATTGTAAATACTAAACCAGTTATGGACTATATTTTTACAAATTTGCATCAGAATCAATATATATAAAGGTGATTAATTGGTTATTAATAGTTTTTTATAATTAATGAATAATAATTTTCATATTTAATATTTAATAATTAATAACCATCCTCCTCCATCCCTAATCACCACAACTACATACCATTACCTTAACCCGAAAGACCGGAGGATTTAAGATGGTACCATCAACCCATAGAGACAAAAATTATGGTTTCTGTGAGGTGGATTTCTGTGAGGTGGCTTCCTTCTGTTCTTCTACTCTGACACACCAAATTCAATGGCTTTTTTTTTCCACTTTCTTTTAATGCACTGCAATAGAGTTTGATGAAAACAAAAGATTTATAAATTAGTATAACTGGACCTAGCACCTCTACCTCTTTCTTTTTGTCATCTGAGCTTTAAAAGAGTATATTCATAGCTACATTTACATCCTTCCCTTCCCCAATGAAATGCACAACTACTGAAACCATCATCTCTTATGGGAATATAACCTGTTTAAGGTTAAAATACTGTTTGTTTTAAAACTGGGGCTTCTAGAGCCTTTCCACCATATCAGAATCATATTCTGAGGGATTCAGAGTTCTACTCTGAGAAGAACATCCTCTTACTTTCCTCCTATTTTGTTTTTTTTTTTATTATTCTGTTGATGCAAAAGTGGGGTAAAATATTGATATCTTATGGATACAAGAAAGTAAAAGTAAAAGCTACAAGAACTAGGATTAAACAAGAGGCTGTTAATGCTGTTAGAACAGAATAAAACAAAAACAGTGAGCATTTCCAACTTTTTAACACTTGAATTTCTTTTTAACACTTGAATTTCATTTTAATACTTGAAGTGATGCAGCTATCTCCTCTGGTTATTAATACTGTTCCTTGTATGAGGAGAGTTACCTTTGGACAGGTAACCTTACCTTTAAGAAGGCTGTATTTTGTCTTTGAGTACACCTTATCAGTAACTGAGAGAAAGACTAGGCAGGATTTGGTTGGATATGTTAAAAAGCTTGTTTGCTAACATTAACCTATTGTATGCTTTGCTTAAGTGCATGTCAGTAGGAAGGTAACCAGTTAGAATGTGGCAACACTGCATTAGATGTGCTTTAGAAACATATATAAGTTGGCTGTGTAACACAGTAAGTGCTTTTGCAAAAAGTGCTTTCACTTTTACCTTTTGCAATAAATGTCTTCACTTGGAAATATCTTGGCTTGGCACTATATACAGAAGCCATGCCCACTTTGTCACAAATGATGACCCTGACATGTGTGGTCCTTATGGTGATTCACAACGGTGTCAATAGCTGCCGGGGGGGACCGGTCAGTGACAAGCTTGGTTGAACTGAAAAAAAAAAGGTGGAGAGAACTGTCTGTCCAGACAAGAAAAAAGGCACCTCTGAAAATTGTCGGTAGATGTGAGCAACCGAGAACTAATATCTTGTAAGCACTATAAATCAGCAAATTACCAAGTAATAGAAGTCTGTTTAGAAGTAAGAGAAGTCTATAGTAAGTTTTGGTTAGATTTTGAAGAAAAGAGGCATTATGTATGAACTAATATTGCATGAAGATCATTGGTAGAACTTAGCATTGAGGAAAAGACATTATCTCACTGTGTTTTGAAATCTGAGGAGATCGCAGCGAAGTGCAGAAATTTGAAGAATCTCCAGAGCTGAAGGAGTCAGATTTCGAGGACTCAGGACCCTGGGAAGGTGAGCTTTTGTGGATGGGACACTGGGAGCACAGCTATTGTTACTGCCGTCTCAGCAGCACTGGCGGAGGCTCAGGACGATCAATTAAGCTCAGAGCCACTGGGACTCACCCCCTCCTCAGGACTTGTTTGTTACCTTCAGGTGAGAATTTCACAGACGTTAGTGAACTTCTGAGACTTTTAGTGTCTTTAATGCAACCCAACCCCATGCTTCTATGGAATCCTCTGTGCCTCTGAGGGACCCTTCATTTCAGTCTCAGGAGCTATCTGGAAAGAAGGCTGCTGTGAATTCGGCAATGCTTGTGGAGCCTGTGTGCAGGGAGTCTGTTTGCAGAATGTACTGAGGGATGTGTTTTCAAGTGGGACTAGTGTCTGGATCTGCTTGTATATGGGAAAAAGAGGCATGGGACTTGCTGGGGGGAGGGTAACTGGTAAAAACTTGTGCCCGGGAATTTGTGAACATAGCTGTAAAAAAGTTCTGTATAAAAATGCATTAGTGACTCATTAATAAGTATATATAGGCTTTTTAGGAGGATAGACCATGTAATTAGCAGTAATGATAAAGGTATTTTTAATAGGAAACACGAGCGGCTTCCCAAGTCTGGGGACTTTCCCCCACTTCTTTGCCATGTCAGTTGGTCGGAAAAAGAGCTTGGGATACTAGTTTCTTTCACACGCTGCTGTTGTGTAAACAGGTTTTGTGTTTTTTAAAGCTGGCATCATAATTGTTTTATGGTTTTACGAGACGGATTTATGTTTTTCTATGACTGCCTGTGAGCAGAGACATAATGGCGACGGGTTTTCCTCCTGCCTTTCCCCCTTCTCCTTCCATCCCGCCCCTGCTTTTCCTCCCCTCTCCTTCCCCCTTCCTCTTCATTCTCTCTGATCTCCTTGATATGCAACAGTCTGTGGTTTGCAAAAGCCCTGCTCACATTTAAAGAAACAGTGCTTAGTTTTGTTAAGAAAGATATTTAATGTTCTGTAGATGCAAACCTGATGCAGTTAATAATTTTAACATTATTTCTGACTGTAAGGGATTTTGGAGATTTGTTATTTTGATGTTTGTGGTAGTTAGATTTTAATATAATGAGTTATGAATTATTAATACTGAGGATAATGAATATTGAATACTTCTAAGTATTTAGTAATTGTAATAAGGTATATCAAGTAATAATAATAAATGTGATACTATCTGGTAATTATTATATAATATTATAATTATGATAAACATGGTAATTATTAATAAGATATAAGTGATAATAGGTAAAATTAAGTAGAATATGTTATTCTATGAGTTCAGAGGCTAAGTAATTCTTCTGGTTTGAACCTTTTTTGTGTGCTAACATTTTAGAGGATGTCTGTGTAACATAAACTCTTGCTTTTTTTTAGGCATTGATTTGATGGCTGAATTTTAACACAGTTTTTAAAGTTTTTTAGGGATTTTTTGTATTAGATAAGTTAGTAGTTTGATATATGAATATTATAGAATGATTTTTTTAGTCTTTTCTTTGTATTTACAGTAGCTTTAAGATAAGGATTATAAAAATATAGAAAACAAACAAAGAAAACAAACAAAAGAAGAGGATAAGAAAGGTCTGGGAAAGGGATGCATATTTTTTTAACTTCAGGTTTTAGTGATACCAGCAAGGAAAAGTCATCCCATGTCATGAGCTGGAAAGATCAGTTCTGCAACTCAGTACTGCAAACATCTCAGCAGAAGACAGCACAAGAATCAAAGGACGGGACAAACAGCAATGCTCACGAATATGAAGATCAACAGACCTAAGGCTGACCACAGTGACTGTCATAATCTGAGATCAAAAGCATCAATCTGAGGCTTGATTGCACAAGAATGTCACCAGAAAACATCTGAATCAGAACTGACTATCATAATTATTTAATTGTCATATAATTAGGGAATATGTTCACATGGATTTGAATGTTAACTCACCAGAATGTCATAGTTAAATAATAATGTTGAAGGGTTAAGTGGAAGGTCAAAATGGATTATAGCACAAAAGATATTTTCATTTTTATATTAGAAAAATTAAAAAGTGGGGAATTGTAGGTATTATGTCACAAGAAACAATAGTTAAAGCATGTTATATTCTCAAAGTTTCATTTTATATGTCTTTTTTTATGTGGTTTAAAAAAATTTATGGAGGATTAAAAATTTTGGAGGCTTTAGGTGGAGATATTTGAAAGAAAAAAATCAAACTTAATATCGGGCCAAGGGTAGGAACAACAGGACTCAGTATCTGTCCTTAATAAAAACAAAGTATAAAAAGATCAGGTAAATAACAAAGAAGTGTCGTGTTTGTAAGTTCGAAACTATGGGATGGAATCTTTCTGGTGCCTGAATGAGGCAACTGTTCAGTTTGTGTCTTGAACTTGTAAGATAAGTAGAAAGGAATGTCTGCTTGCTATTTTAGTCTAGTTGTAGGACTTGTTATCTTTACCCACATATTATGACAATCGTGTTAGAATGAGATCTACTTTAATTATAAGGGAATACAGAAACTACACCTTATGGTGTAATCAGACTAAATTCATACTAGCAAAGGGGCCAGCCCTACCCCCATGGATCAAGGGAGGACCTTGTAGTTTTGGTTGTTTAACCGTGCTGACACCAAACAATTCTATGATTTTTAACCATCTTAGGAAAAGGCAGAGGTGTAACATTCCTGCCTTTGAAGTAGATTGTAAAGACAGTACTGAAGACTGGATTTAATGTATTTGCAGGTCTTTGTATCTTAATCGCTGTGTACAATGTTTTTAGAAATAGCATCATGTGGTATAAGGTTACTTTTAGAAAATAAAAAGATAAGGGACTACCAGGTATTAATTGGCCTAGAAGATTACCTCCAGGAATTTCTCATATTGTGAGGAAGATGTGGATTTGTGGAACAAAGGAGAAACAATAGATCAGACTTTTTTGGACTAGAAAGCTTCTTTGACAGGATGTGTTGTTACCAGGGTGGATAAAATCTCTTATCAAAATTGGATTGTTGATTTTATTAATTGTTTTTGTTATATTTTTAATTTTACATTGCTTGCTTTTATGTATGCAAAAAATGTTATCGATCAATACTATGTTTTTTAGAAAAATAAAAAAAAGGAATGAGATGTAGGAGGAGAGTTACCTTTGGACAACTTTGAGAAGGCTATGTTTTGTCTTTGAGTACACCTTATCTGTAGTTGAGAGAGAGACTAGGCAGGATTTGGTTGGATATGTTAAAAAGCTTGTTTGCTAACATTAACCTATTTTATGCTTTACTTAAGCGCGTGTCAGTAGGAAGATAACCAATTAGAATGTGACAACACTGCGTTAGGCCTGCATTAGAAACATATATAAGTTGGCTATGTAACACAGTAAGTGCTTTCGCAAAAAGTGCTTTCACCTTTCGCAATAAATGTGTTCACTTGGAAATATCTTGGCTTGGAATTACGTGCAGAAGCCATGCCTGCTTTGTCACAGTTCCTAAACAAAAAATCAAGGTCAAGCTAAGCATAGCATTCACATGGCAGTTATCTGTTGCAAATATCTTCTCTTCACATTTCCTCTTTCTGTAAAGTAGACGTGAACTGTTGCTGCTGCTCTAAGCAGGTTCCATGGAAATGTGCCTTTTGTGTTCTGAATTATTTGGTTAATATAACTTTGGCATCAGCCGTCTTTTAATAATGACCAGAGAGTTGATACAATTTTTATAAAATATAACTCTGCATGGGCTTCAGTAAAAAACAGACATGAAAGCTTACAAATACTAAATGCTTTTCATGATACTTTATAATAATAAAAATATATATGTTATTCTGCTCAGCTTGGCTCATCTAAAGCACTATATTTTTTGTAAGATTTCTGACCAGCAAGCCACAAGCTGAATTTAGAAGATATGGCTGGATACTTCAAGCACCAGAATATTAGACTAAGATAAACACTTATTTTGGGTTTTAACCCCTTGAGATCTTATGAAGGAGCTAACAACACAGAAAAACCATCTCCACAAACTTCTTATCAGTTCTTCAGCTATTTCTGAGGGGTGTAAAATGTCAGGGCCAGTAGCCCACATCTGTGGGATATGAGGAGGCTGGGGCATGCATCCTGGCAGGGTGGCTGTCTGGGGTCCCACCCAGGGCCAAAGGCTGAGTTGCTACTCCCAAGCCAAATTAATTGTTGTTTGTTGTTGGTTTTGTTTTGCTTTGTTTGTTTGTTTACTTGCCTTTTTTGTGTTTGGGGTTTTGGTTTTTTTTTAGTTTTGTTTGGCTTGTTCTTTCGTTGTTGTCTTTGGGGTTTTCTGAGAGAGCTTTATATATTAATATATACCTATTATAACAGTGTGAGAGCTGAAATCCCCCTCCCACACCAACAATACCCAGGGTAGCTCAGTATGGAAGCAAATGAAGCTGTATTTTACTGGCAAAACTACAATCTATGATGAAATGCAATGAATATGTACAAATATACACTATTCACAACATTTACAAATATGTACCATCAACAGAAAGACACGACCAAGCCCCCAGCTTCCCCGTCCCCAGGAGGGGCTGTGCTTCTTCCCAAGGGGCCTTCCCCAAGGGGCCTCCCCCTATCACCTACTCTATCACCTTTTGTAACAAATCTGATTGAGCAGGTCCAGATTGATTCACTGAACCTCTACTGTACACAGCTGCAAGTGACAATGGTCCAACCTGGTGCTTATGGCAAAGAGCTCCAGGAGAGACACATGGACGTATGCTTGGTTTCTGGGGTCGCGGTTACAGAGGCTCAGAAGCAAACTATACTCCAACAGAGAAAGAGATACTAGCTGCTCCTGAAGGAGTAAAAGCTGCTTCTGAAGTGATTGGAACTGAGTCACAACTTCTTCTAGCTCCTAGATTGCCAGTTGTGAATTGGATGTTCAAAGGCAAAGGTTCTTCACCACACCATGCAACAGATGCTACCTGGTCTAAGCAGATGGCTGGAATAACACAGCTCAAACGGGAAATCTTGAAAGACCTGGTTTGGTGGAGGTGATCACAAACTGGCCAGAAGGCAAAAGCTGTGCAAAACCTCCAGAGGAGAGAGTAACTTGTGATGAGGAAGCTCCTCCCTACAGTGATCTGTCGCAAGAGATGGAGAAGGAGAATCCAGTCAATTTGCAGATGTAAAAGCTGTCCAGCTAGCTCTCGATGTAGCTGAATGTAAGAGATGGACAAAGCTTTATCTCTACAAAGTCATGTGTGGTAGCCAATGCCTTGTGGGGTTGGCTGAAAGACTGGACAAAGAATGAATGGCAGAGAAAAGGAAACTCTGTTTGGGCTGCAGATCTGTGGCAAGACATTGCTGCTCACATTGAGAGAATCCCAGTGAAAGTGAGACACATCGATGCTCACATTCCTAAGAGCAAAGCTACTGCAGAACAACAACACAACCATCAGGCACATTTAGCTGCAAGTTTCCCAAGAGGACACAAACTGTGATCTTGATCTTACCTGGAAACAACAAGGTGAGCTGTTCAAGAAGAATCAAGAATCAAGAAGGTTGGAAGAGACCTCAAGGATCATCGAGTCCAACCTGTCACCCTACACCTCATGCCTATCTAAACCATGGCACCAAGTGCCATGTCCAATCCCCTCTTGAACACCTCCAGGGATGGTGACTCCACCACCTCCCTGGGCAGCACATTCCAATGGCCAACCACTCTCTCAGTGAAGAATTTTCTCCTCACCTCCAGCCTAAACCTCCCCTGGCGCAGCTTGAGACTGTGTCCTCTTGTTCTGGTGCTGGTTGCCTGGGAGAAGAGACCAACCCCCACCTGGCTACAACCTCCCTTCAGGTAGTTGTAGACAGCAATGAGGTCTCCCCTGAGCCTTCTCTTCTCCAGGCTAAACAGTCCCAGCTCCCTCAGCCTCTCCTCATAGGGCTTGTGCTCAAGGCCTCTCACCAGTCTCGTTGCCCTTCTCTGGACATGCTCCAACAATTCAACATCTTTCCTAAACTGAGGGGCCCAGAACTGGACACAGTACTCAAGGTGTGGCCTAACCAGTGCTGTGTACAGGGGTACAATGACCTCCCTGCTCCTGCTGGCCAAACTATGCCTGATGCAGGCCAGGATGCCATTGGCTCTCTTGGCCACCTGGGCACACTGCTGGCTCATGTTCAGGCGGCTGTCAACCAGTACCCCCAGGTCCCTTTCCACCTGGCTGCTCTCCAGCCACTCTGACCCCAGCCTGTAGCTCTGCATGGGGTTGTTATGGCCAAAGTGCAGCACCCGGCACTTGGACTTGTTGAATGCCATCATGTTGGACTCTGCCCATCTGTCCAGCCTGTCAAGGTCCCTCTGCAGAGCCCTTCTACCTTCTAACAGATCAACACCTGCTCCCAGCTTGGTGTCATCTGCAAATTTACTGATGATGGACTCAATCCCCTCATCCAGATCATCAATAAAGATATTGAACAGGATGGGGCCCAGCACTGATCCCTGGGGGACACCACTAGTGACAGGCTGCCAGCTGGATGTGGCACCACTCACCACCACTCTCTGGGCTCGGCCCTCCAGCCAGTTCCTAACCCAACGCAGAGTGCTGCTGTCCAAGCCACAGGCTGCCAGCTTGGCCAGGAGTTTGCTGTGGGGGACAGTGTCAAAGTCCTTGCTGAAGTCCAGGTAGACTACATCCACAGCCTTTCCCACGTCCACCAGGCGGGTCACCTGATCATAGAAGGAGATCAGGTTGGTGATGCATGACCTGCCCTTCCTAAATCCATGTTGGCTGGGCCTGATTCTTTGGCTATCCTTCAGGTATGCAGTGATTGCCCCCAAGACAATCTGCTCCATGATTTTCCCTGGCACTGAGGTCAGGCTGACAGACCTGTAGTTCCCAGGTTCTTCTGTTTGTCCCTTCTTGTGGATGGGCGTCACATTGGCCAGTTTCCAGTCTTCTGGGACCTCTCCAGTGAGCCAGGACTGGTGGAAAATGATGGACAGAGGCTTGGCCAGCTCATCTGCCAGCTCTTTCAGCACCCTAGGATGAATCCCACCAGGTCCCATGGACTTGTGAATATGCAAGTGACTCAACAAGTCTCGAACTAATTCCACATGGATTTCAGGAGTACAACACTGCTCCTTGACCATCAACCAGCTCATGAGGCCAGTTATCCTGAAGTCCTCCTGCCTTACTGTTGAAAATGGAGGCAAAGAAGGTATTTAGAATCTCAGCCTTCTCCTCATCCTTAGTTACAATGTTACCCTCCACGTCCAATAAAGAGTGGAGGCTCCTCTTGCCTCTCTTTTTAGCATTAATATATTTATAAAAATGCTTTTTGTTGTCTTTCACAGAAGCGGCCAGTTTAATTTCTAACTGTGCTTTTGCCTCTCTAATTTTTCTTCTACATGATCTAACAACATCCTTAAACATATCACTAGTTGCCTCCCCCCCTTTCCAAAGGCGATAAACCCTCTTTTTTTCCCTTAAATCCTTTAGGAGCTCCTTGCTCATCCAGGCCGGTTGTCTTCCCCGCCGGCTCGTCTTACGGCGTGTGGGAACTGCCAGTTCCTGTGCCTTTAAGAGCTCCTGTTTGAAATAGGTCCAACCATCCTGGACCCCTTTCTTCTTAAGGGCTGTTACCCAGGGAACTTTCTGAATAAGTTGCCTGAACAAGCTGAAGTTTGCCCTCCGAAAGTCCAAAGTGAGGGTTCTGTTACTGCTCCTCCCTATTTCCCTGCATATTGAAAACTCCACTATCTCATGGTCGCTGCACCCTAGACAGCCTCCAACCATCACATCTCCCACCAGCCCTTCTCTATTTGAGAACAGCAGATCAAGCAGAGCCTTGCCCCTGGTAGGTTCACCTAAGAGCTGCATCAGGAAGTTGTCATCCATGCACTCTAGGAACCTTCTGGACTGTCTCCTCTCTGCTGAATTAAGTTCCCAGCAGATGTCTGGTAGGTTAAAGTCCCCCACAAGGACAAGGTCTGATGATCTTGAGACAGCTTCCAGCTGCTTATAGAATATCTCATCGGCCTCCTCATCCTGGTTGGGTGGTCTATAACAGACTCCAACCAGGATGTCAGTTTTGTGTGGCCTCCCTCTGATTTTAACCCATAAGCATTCAATCCTTTCATCTGCAACCTCGAGTTCTGAGGCATCAAAAGATTCCCTAATATACAGGGCCACCCCTCCTCCTCTTCTCCCTTGCCTGTCTCTCCTAAAGAGCTTATAACCCCCCAGTGCAGTATTCCAATTGTGAGAATCGTCCCACCACATTTCTGTAATGGCAACTACATCATAGTCTTCCTGGTGAACCAAGAGTTCCAGTTCCTCTTGTTTGTTGCCCATACTGCGTGCATTGGTGTACATGCACTTCAGCTGGGCTGCTGATTTCACCAGTTTGTGTGGTCCTCCCTCCTTTCCAGGGAGACTGGTTTCCACACCCACCCCCTTCAGACCTAGTTTAAAGCCCTCCCAATGAGTCCTGCCAACCCCAGTGCCAGCACCCTCTTACCCTTTCTAGATAAATTCAACCCATCTTGGTCCAGCAGGTCAGGTGCAGTAAGAGTTGCCCCGTGATCAAAGAAGCCAAAATTCCGCTGCTGGCACCATCTCCTAAGCCAACTGTTGATGGTGTGGGTTTTCCTGTTCCTCTCAGTGTACACCACAGCTGCTGAGGGAACTGAGCAGAACACCACTTGAGCTCCTGCGCCGTCAATTGATTTCCCAAGGGCCTTAATTTCCTTTTTAATCTTCCTGGTGCTGCTCTTTTCAATTTCTTCACTTCCAGCCTGAATTACCAGCAATGGGTAATAGTCAGAGGGCTGGATTAGTTTAGGTAACCTCTGGGTGATGTCCTTCACCCAGGCCCCAGGTAGGCAGCACACCTCCCTATGGGATGGGTCAGGACAGCATATGGGTCCCTCTGTTCCCCTCAAGAGAGAGTCTCCAATAACTATAGCCTTTCTCTTTTTCTTTGTAGCACTGGTCCTTAAGGTTTGGGGGGGCTGCTTCGTCTTTGGTATCTCCTTGATCGGTTCCTCTACAATACTCTCATCCACATTGCCCTCAGCCTGCAGAGTCTCATAGTTATTGCTCAAGGGCAGTGGGGGAGGGGAAGAGGGTCGGGGTGCATTCCCTTTGCTTCCCCTGACAGGGACCCGTATCCACCCTCCACTGCTCCCCTCAACTGGAGAGGGTTTCAAAGCCTGTTCCCACATATCCAACTCCCTTTCACATTCTCGTATGGTCCTGAGCCTTGCTACTTCTGCTTTCAGCTCAGCCACTTCATCCTTCAGCTCAGCTACCAAATTTATGAGAAAATTCACCTGGTCACACCTGACACAGGTGTCTCCTTCACCCTCCACACCAAGTGCCAGGCTTGAACACTCACTGCAGCCAGAAGCCTGAACACCAGCATGCTTGCAGAGAAACTCAGTCTGAGAACCTACTGCATGTTTAACACCCTTTGTCCGAGTTGCTACCATGGTAGGTACCTGCAGACAAGAGATCTTAAGATCAGAGATTTTATTGAGGACTTTTTTTTGTTTTGTTTTGTTTTTTTCCCCTGTACCCTGTCAGCTGACCTGGATCGTGCAACCAGGCAAGAAGCCTAGCTCACCAGCCAAAATGGCGTCGCGTGCTCAGCTCCGCCGGGTTTTAAAAATTCCCTCGGCTGACGTCACAATCCCGAGCAGGCACGCGAGAGGACGACAGCTGGTTGTCGCTCTCTGCCAGGGGTCTTTCCGCCCCGCAAACCCCGAAAAGAAACAAAAAGAGAGAGAACCCAAAGCAGGTACAGCGGACCCGGTGTCGATCCTGATCAGCTCACCAGCCAAAATGTTCTTAGCTCAGTGGACCCATGACTCGTCAGGACATTAAAGCAGAGATGCAACCTACCAATGGTCTCGTGGCAAATCCGTTGACATTTCCATGGATGCTACCACACAAGTCATCCATGACTGTGACATTTGTGCTGCTATTAAGCAGGCAAAGTGAATCAAGCCCTTGTGGTATGGTGGCCAATGGTCCAAGTTCAAGTATGGTGAAGCGTTGCAGATTGACTACACATCATTCTACCTCATTCTTGATCTGGGAAACAATATGTGCTGACTATGGTAGAGGCAAGCACTGGATGGTTGGAAACTTACCCAGTTCCTCATGCAACTGCACATAGCACCATTCTTGGTCTGGAGAGACAAATCCCGAGGAGACATGGTATTGAATTGAATCAGACAACGGAACTCATTTCAAAAACTATCTTGTAAAAAAATGGGCCAAAGAGCACAGTATAAAGTGGATATTCCACATTCCCTACAATGCACCAGCTGCAGGAAAGATTGAATATTGCAATGGTTTGCTGAAAACCACTCTGAAAGCCATGAGGGGTGGATCTTTGAAAAACTGGGAGAAACATCTAGTACAAGCAACATGATTGGTTCTTTAAATAGAGCTGGACCTGCTCAGATTTGTTACAAAAGGTAGAAGGTGATAGAGTTCCTGTTCTTAGAGAAAAGAATCTGTTATTGAAAACTTTTTGGGTATTCCACAAAGAAATCTAACTTTGGCTGAGAGATTTTAAATTCAGAGTATAGTTCAGACATAACATTGTGCAGAAGGTAAGACTCCATAGGGAATCTACAGGGCAGGAACTGTGAGAGCCCTGAGTCACCTGAGATTACCTGTTCCTTTTTCTTCGCCTTATCTGCAAAGAGACAAACTGGTTTTTTATTTCCTGGGGTTTTTTTTAACTTTTAAATCATTTACATCTGAGATAGCTGGAATGGACTATGAACTTAATCTACTCATTATTGTAGATACTTATTTAGATTAGATGGATAGTATTAACAGCCGATGGAATTCTTTAGAAGGAGTGGTTTGTGGTAATTTTAGGCTATGCCTTTAAAATTTTTCACAGATCTTGAACAATAAGTAGTAAAATGTAAAAAGGAAAATAATGATTATTCTAAACAATCCCATTGGAGAGATTTGCTTCCCAAAAAAATCTTTCTCTCTTCTTGCTTCTTTGGGCTGGGAGATACTGAGTTGCTTCTGCTTGACCTTGGCTGCATTGTTTTGACTGCTATTAACTTCTCTGCTTCTGTCTCTTGTCCCTCATGTACAGGGGGGGAGGGAGGAAGCAGGGAAGGGAGAAGCTGTTGCAGCTCTCCTGGTCGTTGGCTGGGGGGGGGCTTCTTGTGCTGTTTATTAATTGTAAATACTGTATATTTTTTACATATTCATTGCATTTCATTGCAGATTGTTGGTTTGCTTGTAAATACACCTTTAATTTGCTTCTAACTGAGCTGGTCTGGCAATTTAATATTGGGGGGGGGGGGAATTTTCAACCCACCACACCTATCAGGCTAGCACATTTCATCATACCCTCAGCAGACACAAAATGACATTTTCATTTCAAGTGTTATCATGTGTCCAGAGATTCACAAAGAAAAGGTATCAGGTTTATATCTGGGAAGATGGAACCCATGTTCAAGCAGCAAAGCACATGACAAAAATTAGTCAGGGTCCAGTGAAAGTTAAAGTTGAAAAATAAACTGGTTTCATTGTACACTAGTGATCAGAAGCTTACAGTTTCAACAATGCTTTATTCATGGAAGAATCAGGAATCATGTCTTTAACAAAAAATTTGCATTGATTAAGTATACTTTTGAGCTGTATGTATTAAGTGTATGCCTGGAGCTGAACTTGAAAGGGTTGCAAAGAATAACATGGTGGATGTCATATATCTTGCCTTCAGTAAAGCTTTTGATACAGTTTTCCATAATATTCTCATAGAAAAGCTCAGGAGATGTGGCATAGATGGTTGGTCAGTGAGGTGGATTGAAAACTGGCTCCACAACAGAGTTCAGAGGGTCATCATCAATGGCACAGAGTCAGCTTGGAGGCCTGTGGCAAGTGGTGTCCCCCAGGGACTGGTACTGGGTCCAGTTTTGCTCGCTATCTTTATCAACAACCTGAATGTCGGGATTGAGAGTACCCTTAGAAAGTTCACTGATGATACAAAACTGGGGGGGTTGGCTGACACCTCACCAGGCTGTGCAGCCATCCAACACTCTTTAGCCCTCCCAAGCCAATGGACTACTACATGGGGACTGGGCAGGTAAAATCCCTGCCACTATATGGAAGATTAGGTTCAGGACCACTTGAGGAACCTGAACATACATAGATCTGTGGGACCTGATAAGATGTGTCTCAGAATCCTGAAGGAATTGGCTGATGTAGTCGCAAAACCACTCTCCATGATATTTGAAAAGTCATGACAGTCAGGTGAAGTCCCTGGTGACTGGAAGAAAGGAAATATTGCACCTGGTTTTTAAAAGGGTTAGAAAAGAGGACCCTGGAAATCACTGACTTGTCAGTCTCACCTCTGTACTCAGGAGGATGATGGAACAGACCCTCTTAAAAGATTTGGTAAGGCATACAGAGGACAGGGAAATGAATCAAGACAGCCAGAATGGCCTCACCAATGACAAGTACTGCCTCATCAACCTAGTGGCTTTCTAGAATAGAGTGACTATATCAGTGGACAAGGGGAGACCAACGGATGTCTTCTGTGGATCTGTGTCTGCTGTCTCAGCCTCTGGAGCTGCTCTGTCTCTGTGGCAGGTCAGAGGGCCAGCACTGTAGAATTATAGAATCAGTCAGGGTTGGAAGGGACCACAAGGATCATCTAGTTCCAACCCCCCTGCCATGGGCAGGAACACCTCACACTAGGTGAGGCTGGCCAGAGCCTCATCCAGCCTGGCCTTAAACACCTCCAGGGACCCCCGGGGCTTCAACCACCTCCCTAGAAAACCCATTCCAGGGTCTCACCACTCTCATGGAGAAGAACGTCTTCCTCAGTACTGTACAGTACAGTGGCTTCTAGAGAGCAGAAACCAGGCAGCAAGTGCAAATCAAAGCATTCTCTCCTACTTCCCTGAGCCAGCATCTCTCACGAGAGAGGCGCCACAGCTGCAGTGGGTGATTTAAACTCCTGCAGATCGAAAAGGGGCTATCTGTGTTTGTGATCTCAGCCTCCAGAGCTGCTCCATCTTCATGGCACATAGGACAGTGTGGTACGATGTAGTGGCTTCTACAGAGTCGGCAAAGGGAAGTGCTGAGTCATCTGGGTGTGTCACTGAAGTTTTCTCCAGGTAGGGAGAAGCAGCAATGGTTTCAACTCAGCCTAAAGGTGTTTCTAAAAGAACTGTATTGACCCAGACAGAGGTCCAACATAAACATGCGGACATCCAGGCACCTGGCTGTGGGGAGTGCCTGTTACAGATTTATGAGAACATTAATAAGGCAAATATTATATTAATAAAAATATTAATAACTTTTTATTAATATGAAAAAATCTCAAAAACTTCACTAATAAGTTCAGTGTATGGCTGGGGAATTTACAATGGCAATGTACAATATTTAGGCAATGTAACAATTTAAACAATTTTAAACATACCAGGAAAGTAACTGGGAAAGACAATCCACAGCATGATATTGAGCTCAACCACTCGAGGAGGATCCACATGAATTGTCAAACTATGAGGCAATAAACTACTCGCAATGAGTTGCACCCAAGTGTGTGTGCATGGGTGCTGCTACCATATGTTAGCCATTAAGGCTTCTGAGGAGCTCTTGTGCGCCTGGCGCAGCAAGAGACTAGTGCTGGTTGCTGGAAGTGATGTCATGCTGTCTTGATGGCTGGCCTGGCTTCAGCATGATGGCTGAAGATTGTCCTGGGGTTTAGCAAACAGGGCACTTATAGTTGTAGCGAGTTATCACTGTGAGGGGATGTTTCCCAGGGTCTTGGCTCACCCAGCATTTGTCCCTCTGCCCAGCAAGACACATCTGTCTATTCCTGGGCTTTTACAATATGTTACTACATCGGGCACTTGCGTCTCTCTGGGTAAACTGAGTGTGCTGGTTTGGGGCCAGACAGATCCTCTCTTGCCCCAAGAGGGACAAAAGAATGACACTCACACAAACAGATTGAAGAGTGATGGAAAGTTTAAGTTGAAAACCAATTGGTGAAACTACAGAAGCATACTGGCAAGAATATCCCAAAGCATACATAACACCCAAAGGCCTCACAACTCTTCCCTTCTCCCCACCTGAGGGTATACTCAAACCCCCAGGGCTCTTTCTTCCCCACCCCACCACTGCTAGGCTAGTTTCAGGCTGGCCAGGTCTGAGACTGCCCCTCCCCCCCCCCCTTTCTCCTGCTGGCATTAGGCATAGACAGGCCTAAGAGGCCTTGAGATACTCCCCCACTATTACCCGATAAGAGAGCATATCCCACGGGAGCAGAGAGGGAAGAAAGAGGAAGAGAATGACTTTGCAGACGGATTTATAGGGTGCAGGATTTATGGGTAGAAATATGTTGTTTCCTGTGTCCACCTTATTGGGTTGGACACTTGGAACACTGGAGGTGTAACTTATGTGGCAGTAACAGGAGGCCCCCAGTCTAAACTGCCACACTGAGGCGTGGCATGACAAGTGAGGCTTGGCTTCTCGGGCTTGCAGGGTAAGGCTTATGGCCTCTCTCCCAGGTCTTAGTCAAGGCAAAGAAGGGCAAATACAATCTGGCCTGTATTTATCACTTGCCTGAGATTCACTTTGGGCTAATAGGATACCTGAAGCAAGCAAACCAATGAAATGGGATTCTGCCAGGCCATGGTCATAAAAGGCAAAGACATAGGCCTGGTCAAGGAGAAGCATGGCCATTGCATGTGGTCTTTAACCATAAAGGGAGAGCATGTCACTTTGTTTACCAGACCTTTTGGTGCCCGTTCTTTTGCCCTTTTCCTGCATTTCCCCAGACTCCTGTGGGAGGGAGGTGGAGAGGGGGATCACGTCTGGACATACCAGGATTTCTCTGGGTTTCTGTTGGGCCCGTTTGGCCCTACAACCACAGTGCCAGAGTCTCTCCCTTCTCATGGCAGACTGCAGGGACTACACCTGGGTCTGCTGTGAGCAGGTGAATTACCTGCTCGGTCTAGTTGAGGGAGGAAGTTGAAAGGTTGTGGACTAGTAGGGAGTGTGAAAGGGAGCTGTACTGGTGGAATCAGACTCTTCCATCCCTCAAACAGTCCCAATTGTGATGCAAAAATCAGGGCACTGAGGGCTCCATACACTCTTGTCAGCTTCCCAGACAGGATGAAGCTGGAGACCAGTGGAGACAAACTCCTCCCAAGTGTAACAGGCATAGCACCCCAATAGGTGCCCCTGAATAATAGATTTGTTGTTCTTGGTGAACTTGTTTTCACAAAAAACAATGTTCTGCAAGGGAAACCACCCAACAGCATCTATGAGAGCTTGTCTAGTTTACATCATTCAGAGAGACTAGGAAGCAGCAATCCTACTATCAAAACATTCACAGTTAGGAAGAAAAGATGGGTATTTTCATTGGGGACTCTCTTCTGAAGGGTATTGAGGGTCCTGTATACAGACAGGATCCACTCCTTATGGAAGTATGTTACATCCCTGAGGCCAGAGTACAGGATGAAGTAAGAAAACTTCCTACCCTGGTCCATCCAACTGACTACTACCCATTGATAGTTTTCCAAGAAAGCAATGACGAAATTTCAATAAGAAGTTTGAGAGCAATGAAAAAAGACTTCAGCGCCCTGGAACAAATGGTGAAGGGGTCAGGAGCACAAACAGTATTTGCTTCTGTCCCACTATTATCTATCTATATCTGAAAAGGACAAGAACATGAAAAGACAGCAGATTAATGCCTGGCTACTGGTGCCATTGGCAGGATTTGCGGTTCTTTGATCAAGGGCTACTTTAGAAGACCACAGACCTGCTGACTATAGATAGGAAATGCTTGTCTCAAAGAAGAAAAATAATCCTGGGGCAAGAACTAGCAGGGATGGTTATTAGGTCCTTAACTAATTTCAAAGGGGAAAGAGGGAAAAAACAGGCTCACTGAAGACAAGCCTGGGACATTTGTGAGGCAGTGTACTGGCCTCAGGCGCTGTAGGGGATGGTGGATTATGTGATACCACAATGGTAACAGATTCTCCTCTACTAAGTCTCTGAAATGTCTGTATACCAATGCAAAAAAGCATGGGAAATAAGCAAGATGAACTAGAAATCTGGGTACAGTCGCAGATCTATGATCTCATTGCAATTGCAGACACGTGGTGGGACAGCTTGCACAGCTGGATTGAGGTCATGGATGACTATGTACTTTGCAGGAAGGATAAACTGACAAGGCGAGGTGGTAGAGTTGCCCTCTATGTGAGTAAGCAACTAGAATACATTAAGCTTAACCCAGGGGGAGATGATGAAAGCACTGAGAGCTTATGGGTAAGAGTCAAGTGACAAGATATGAATGATAGGGTTGTGGGTGTTTACTATACAGGCCACCAAACCAGAAAGAAGCTGTCAGTGAGGCCTTCTATAGGCAGCTGGAAGTAGCCTCAAGATCAAGTGCCCTAGTTCTCATGGGTGACTTCAGTCACAGTCCAAACAATTCCTGCAGTACATTGATGACAATTTTCTCCTGCAGGTAGCTGAAGAAACAACAAGGAGGAACACAATGCTGGACCTGGTATTAATAAACAAAAAAGGACTGGTTGTAGATGTTAAGGTTGGGGGTAATCTTGGCTGTAGTGACCATGACATGTTAGAGTTTAATTTCAACAGAAAAAGCAGGGTGATAAGTAAAATTTCAACCCTGAACTTTAAGAGGACTAACTTTGCCCTCTTCAAAACTCTACTTAGACGTATCCAGTGGGCTAGGTCTCTAGAAGGAAGGGATGCCTAAGAGAGCTGGTTAATATTCAAACATTGCCTCCTCCAAGCTCAAGAAAAATGTATTCCCTTGAAAAAAACAAACAAACAAACAAAAAAGTAAAGGAGACAGGAGATCTACATGGATAAGCAGGGAGTTCTTGGATAAACTCAGAAAGAAAAAGGAAGTTTATAACATGTGGAGGAAAGGTTTGGTCAATTGAAAGGATCATAGAATTTTGCCAGAGATGTGACAAGAAAGGTCTAGTCTCTCTTGGAACAAAGTCTTGCCAGGGAGGTAAAAGAAAAGAAGAGCTTTTTCAAATACATCAATGCATCTTGATTTGAGCCGGAAGCAGCTCAGGACAGAAAGCATTTTACCCCAAAGGAATAAATAAAAACACTCACACAGAATTGGAGGTTCTTAAAGAACCTCCAATAAGAATATTATTTACAAAAATATACAAAAATATGAAAGGCATTCAGGGAAAAGGATATATATACACAATCAAAATCAGCTCAGGCCTATCTCTCTAGCTGGCCCCACCAGGCCTCAACCAGTTGTCACAGAGGGATGGAGGATAGTGATTATGAATTATGAATTATGAAATATGAATTATGAAAATTATTGTTTATTAACTATTATAATTATGAATAACTATTAATCACCTTATATATATTGATTCGGATGTACGGCTGTAACAATATAGTCCATAACTTGTTCAGTATTTACAATTATACCCAATTAGAAAATTTATAGTAAATTTCTAATTAAGGGAATGAAAGGTGCAGTTCTGCCGCTTGTCCACTATATGGAGACTTGACAAGATGCTTGCGGCTTGCAACTATGTACAGAGATATTTATAATGTTATCACGAGGCAAGTTAAGCTAGAAATATCACTCGGCTACACGCAGGTGCTTTGAATAGAATGTTACTGAATGTTGCACACATGGAAAGATACATTCTGTCTTCCTGTGTAGCGAGGCAAGTTGCTGGGTTATGCTGGCTCACTGCTTATCTGCCCGGGCTGCTCCCATTCGGGCGGTGACTTTCTTTCTCCCCCCGGCTCTGCGGGTGGGGGCAATGCTTGCTTTCTCCTCCTGCGGTCTGTTGGGAGGGGTGGCTGGCTTTCCACCTATCAGCGGTTTCCCTTAGCAGAGTTGGAGCAGCTCCCTGAACGGTCGGTCGGCCATAAGGGCCAGTCTGGAGGAGCGGTTCTCCACGTGGCAGGGCTGGGTTCTTGGGGGTCGGCCCTTGTGATCGAGATGGCAGTTCCCGGTAGGCGGGTTTCGGTGGGGGGTGCAGTGAAGCAATGCTTTCCCCCTCAGCTCCGCTCGAAGTGAGCTGACTCTGCTGAATCTCTCGGCGACTGCTTTCCATTTAAATTACAATGCTGAAGTCTTTGCCTTTGACTTCAATGGAGAGGCTATCTTTTGCTCTCTCTTTCCCTCAGGGAAATCCCAGGTGCTTTGCCCTGGCATGGGGCTGTGGAGCGGCGATAGTATGCGGCTTCTTTCCCGCAAACAGTGGGGGCTACACCAGATGCATTTCTGCTTATGGCTGCTTAATTAGCTTGCAGCAGATCTGGACTAGCCAGGCTCGGGCTTGGTCCTTCCCCTTTGGGTTAAAAGCTTACCTTCTCTCGGGGCTTCCCTCAGTCCTTTCGACTGGGTCTATGACACCAGTTTGGCAAAGGGATCTCCTTTGCGAGTTCCTCGAGCAGCTCAGTGAGCTGGCTTCTGTCCATATGCAGAGGCCTCTAGTGTGCTTGCATGTGGGATTGAGAAGACTTGGGGGTTGCCGAGCTTCTGTGGCTTGGCCAAAGCAAGAGAAAGCAAAAGGAGAGAGCAAGTTGGTAAACAAATGGAGTAATACTTATAGATTTCCTTGAGGTTGGATCTGACCAATGGGCACACTTGTCAACAACCTGCTTCCACCTATGGAAAAGGTGAAGCTAGAATTACGCCCTTAGATGGAAAGAGCATAAGCATGCCATGCAATGGATGCATGCAGTTGTTTACCCCTTAGGAGACAGGTTGGTGCCTGGGCTTTTGTCCTCCTCTCCTGGAAGGAGGGTGGAAGGGGGACTTACCCAAACCATGTTGGGACAAGTTTGCTGGTATCTGGGGGCATAATTCTGGGCATGTGGTGCCTTAACTACACCAGTCAAACCTCCCCCACCAACACTACACATCAGTAGACCTCACTGCCCCCCTCCCACCAAGACAGACCCACCAGGCCTTGTGTTAGGCCTCAATGCCCCCCCAACCTGGGCCTAATAGGCCTCAGCTGCATAGCAAGAAAATAGCTTGCCAGAAAGGCCTCACTCCCACACAAACCAAAGACATAGCAACAGTTGCTACATGCCTGGAACAGAGAGGAGAGAGGAAAGAGAAAGAACTGGCTGGATGTGGGATGGAATAACAAATTATGATATCCTGTGTCCACCCTCTATGATTGACTGTCTGCCCCCTTGGGCTCTCTGTTCCTCTGGAGGAATTTCTCTCTATGGTAGGACAGTTAGTCCTTAACCTACCACATAATGACAAAAAGAAGAGCAGGGAAAAGGTGGGTCCACTAGTGAATGATATGGGAGATATGGTAACAGAGGATGCAAAGATGACAGAGTTGCTAAATGGCTTCTTTTCCTCAGTCTTTCCTCCTGAGACTGGCCCTCAGGAACTCCAGTCTCTGGAAGCAAGGGAATAGAACTGGAGGGAGGAGGACACTCCACTCATCAGGACTGGGTTAGAGATCACTTGTACCAACTGAAAACACACAAATCCATGGACCCTAATGGGGTGCATCCATGTGCGCTGATGATCAGGCCAATACTGTAGCTGAGCCTCTTTCCATCATTTTCGAAAAGTCATGGAGAATAGGAGAGGTGCCTGAGGACTGGGAGAAAGCAAATGTCACTCTAGTCTTCAAGGAAGGCAAGAAGGAAGACCCAGGAAACTACAGACCAGTCAGCCTCACCTCCATCCCTGGACAGATGACGGAGCAGCTCATTCTGTAGGTCATCTCTAACCACATTGAAGACAAGAAGGTTTATCAGGAGTGGCCAACATGGATTTACCAAGTACAGATCCTGCCTGACTAATCTGATAGCCTTCTACAAAACCATGACCAAATGAGTTGACAAAGGAATAGCAGTGAATGTCATATACCTTGACTTCAGTAAGGTTTTTGAAGGACTGCTTGAAAGAGTCCAGTGCAGAGCCATAAAAATGATTAAGGCAGTGGAACATCTTCCTTATAAGGAGAGACTGAGGGAGATGGGGATCTTCAACTTGGAGAACAGGAGACTAAGAGGTAACCTCATTAATGTTTATAAATATCTAAAGGGTGAGTGTCAAAAGGATAGAGTCGGGCTCTTCTCAGTGATGCCCAATGACAGGACAGGGGGCAATGGGTGCTAGTTGAGGCATAGGAAGTTCCATGGAAACAGGAGGAAGAATTATTTCACTGTGAAGGTGACAGAACACTGGAACAGGATGCCCATGGGGGGCTTGGAGTCTCTCTGGAGATATTCAAGACCTGCCTGGATGAGTTCCTGTGTGATCTGCTATAGGTGATCCGCTCTGTCAAGAGGCTTGGACTAGATGATCTCCTAAGGTCCCTTCCAGCCCCTAACACTCTGTGATTCTGTGAAGGCAAACCGTATCCCAGGCTGCATCGAAAGAAGCATGGCCAGGAGATCAAGCGAGGTGATTCTGCCCCTCTGCTCTGTTCTGATCTGGAGTATTGTGTACATCTCTGGAGTCTTCAACACAGGAAGGACACGGACCGGATGGAGAGGGTCCAGAGGTGGGCCATGAAGGGTTGTAGCACCTCTCCTGTGAACACAGGCTGAGAGAGTTGATGTTACCTGGAAAAGAGAAAGCTACAGGGAGACCTTATAGCTACATTTCAGTATCAGAATGGGATGTACAGGAAGGCTGGTGAGGGTATGGTGAATAAGGATGGAGGATAGGTATTAATTTATGAATTATGAAATATGAATTATGAAAAGATTGTTTATTAATTATTAAAATTATTAATAACAGATTAATCACCTTTATATATATTGATTCTAATGCACAGTTGTAAAAATATATTCCATAACTGGTTTAGTATATACAATTTGACCCAATTAGAATATTTACAGAATTAATTTCATAAGGGAACAGAGCGTGCAGTTCTGCCACTTGTCCACTAGATGGAGACTCGACAAGACGCTTGGTGGCTGTGATGGTTTGAAACTGTCTTTTTAATTTTTCCTTGCAAAGTTCAGAACAGAGAAAGTGAAAGAATGTAAATAAGTCACTATTGGGTGTAAGAAAGCAAAATAACGATTGTTCTAAACACTTCCATTGGATAGATAGAAATGTTTAAGAACTATTACCCAAAACAAAGTAGGCATTCTGCACATTCTGCGTTCGGCAGTGGGGGCAGTTGCTGGGCTGTCTGGCTGCTGTTTCTTCTTCTCTTCTGGCTGAAGATAACACGTACTGACCTTGGCAGCTAAGTTAACAACTTTCTGCTTAACAAACTCTGCTTCTCTCTCCAGGGGGGTCTGGGGGGAAGCTCCTGGGAGCAAGAGAGGCCCCTTTGGGTGGGTGCCCTTGAGGGGAAGCAAAGGGAGATCGGTTGTGCTTTTCTGTTGATTGTATATATTTGTAAATGTTGTGAATTTTGTATATTTGTACATACCCATTGCATTTCATCGTAGATTTTAGACTCTGCTTGTAAATACAGCCTTCATTTGCTTCCAGACTGAGCTAGCCTGGTTATTGTTGGGGGGGGGGGGGAATTTCAGCTCACACCGACACAGTGGCTGTGACTATGTACAGAGACATTTACAATGTTATCAAGAGGCAAGTCAATCTAGAATACCATGTCACTAGGCGTGGGTGCTTTGAAATAGGTGTTACTGAGTGTTGTACACATAAAAAGATACATTGTGTCTTTCGGTCATAGTGAAGCAAGTTGCTGGGTTACGTTGGTTGCTCACTGTCTGTTGGCCTGGGGCTGGTCCATCTGGGCGGAGACTTTCTTTCTCCTCCCACCTTCATGGGTAGGGCAAGACTTTCTTTCTCCTCCCACCTCCACAGGAGGGGTGAGGCTTTCTTTCTTCTCCTGCGGCCGTGGGAGGGGGGACTTTCTGCCGATCGGCAGCTTCCCTTGGCAGGGTGGTCCCACATCACGACTACGGCAACCGGGGGCTGGCAGGATCAGCACGGCTCCCTGAACAGAGTCAGCCCGGTAGGGCCAGTCCAGAGGAGTAGCCTTGCACTGCGGGGCCGGGTCCTTCAGTGTTGGCCCTCATGGTTGAGATGATGGTTCCCGGTGGGCGGGGTCGGCTGTCTCTAATCCCAGAGATGGGCTTCGGGGAAGGGGTGCAGCTATGCAGCGATTCCTCCTTGTTTGGCTCGAAATGAGCTGACAATGGCAATCTCGGCAACTGCTTCCCATTTAAGGTTATGATGTAGTCCTTGGTTTGAACTCAATGGAGAGGATATCTTTCTCTCTCTCTCTTTCAGGAAATCCTGGGTTACATTACCCTGACGACACAGGGCTCTGAAGCGGCAACAGTGGGCGGCTCCTTTATCCCCAGCAAACAGCGAGGGTTATACAAGGCACATTGCTGCCGATCAGCTGGACTGCCTGGCTCAGGCTAATCCTTTCCCTTCTGGACTAAAGCTTACCATTGGGGTTCCAGTCCTCTCGAAGACACAACTGGGCTTATGATGCTGGCTTTCATACCTTCAGTAAAGGGATCTCCTTTGCTGGTTCCTTGAGCAGCTTGGGGAGCTGGCTTCTTTCCATGTTGCAGAGGCCTCTAGTATGCTTGCATGTGGGAGTAAGAAGACTTAGGGGTGCTGCGAGCTTACATAGCTTGAGGAAAGCAAGAGAAAGCAAAAGGAGATAGCAAATTGGTAAACAAGAGGGGAATACTTATAGATTTCTCGAGGCTGGATCTGACCAATGGGCATTCTTGTCAATAACCGGCTTCAACCTATAGAAAGGGTGAAGCTAGAATTATGCCTTTAGATGGAAAGAGCGTGAGCATGCCATGCGATGGGTGCATGTAGTTGTTTATCCCTTCAGGAGACACGCTGGTGCCTGGGCCTTTTCCCCCTCTCCAGAAAGGAGGGTGGAAAGGGGAGACTTTCCAAAACATGTTGGGACAAGTTTGCTGTTATTTGGGGGCATAATTCTAGGCAAAGGGTGCCTTCACCACAGAGCAACAGTTTAGAAGAGCATGTAGTGGTAGGATGAGGTGCAAAGGTTTTGAACTAGAGCAGGGTAGATTTAGGTTGGACATTATGATAAAGTTCTTTACAATGAGGGTAGTGAAATACTGGAACAAGTTGCCCAGATAGGTGGTGGAGGCCCCACCCCTTCAGATGTTCAAGGTCAAACTTGATGGGGCTGTGAGCAAGTTATTAAAGAAGCCCCTGCTCACTGTAGGAGGGTTAAGCAAGATGACCTCCAAGGTCCCTTCCAGCGAGATGCATTCTATGATTCTATGACTCTAAAATAGTCTCAGTAATAAACTAAACCTTGATAGCTATCATACCAACTTCTCAGTGCACTGCACCAATGATAGTCTGGCAGACTGTGGATTAAGAGTAAATCCTTCATATGGCAGAGTGACAAAGTGTATTACATCCCTCAGATTCCTCTCAACAATATAGTAAAATTCAGGACTTCTGTTTAAAATGGAGGGGGGAAACTGTGTGTGTGTGGGAAGCTCCAAATGCTCCTGCCTTCAAACCAAGCTTGTCACTCTAGAGACATGCTCTGTTTGTCAGCATATTTCATTCCTGATTGTAGTATCAGGCTTGCAGGAAATAGGCTTTCTCTGGTTGAAACATTGAACAATGAGGAAGCTCTAGAAGTGTCCATTTTGCTTGCATTTTAAAACAAATCTCACAAGGCAATGCTAAGCTAATTATTTATTGTGCTAATCTCTAGGATAGCAAATCGGTAATACTTCAATAATGTTCTTGTGAACAAGAAAAATCAAGTGAAACATGAATTCTATGTTTAATCAGAATTATTGACTGCCTTCTGTTAATGTGAAATCCAGCTTTTCTCAGAACCAAATTTTATAATGTCATTGGTGTTTTGTTCTGTCACATGCATTGAAGAAAAAAAGAAATAAGAGATACTTTGTGAAAAATTCTGCACCAAGATTTGCTATTTTGTCTCTTTTCTGACTCTTGTTATGAAAAATATTATGTTTTCTCCAGAGGAGAGATTGTATTTAAGACTAAACTTTCAATTTCCATTTTTGTCAAAAATATTCCCCTGCAATTCAACAGCAGAAACAAGAAACACCTTTACAAAGCAGCTATGCAGATGCCAATAGGCCTACTTAATTCCTAGGATATTCACAGAAATATTTTCCCAGATTCCCTGCAAGGGGAGTCCTCCACCAGCCACAAGTGACTCTCTCTGTTCCTTGTACCCAGGAGGCAACAGCAAGTGTGCAACTTTTCTTCACAAAGTGGGAAAAAGATGCTTCAGGAGGCAGACTACTTGCCATTTTAGCAGTGAAATTCACTATATGCATCTGACATGACCACAGAAAGATGAGTGTTATGATGAGGAAAATGAATATTATCATCTTCAAGGAACTGGTTGGGGACAAAGCAGGATCTGGCCATTGTAAAGCATAAAATGTCATAAATGCAGAAGGAATGAAAGGCTTGGAGAAGAAAGTACAGGGACTGGAGGAAGAATGATCTTTGTAAGAGAAAAAGGAAAGAGGGAAGAGGAAGAAACAGAAGAGAATGATGACATTTTGAGTCTAATAAAAGAACTGCTGTTTAGATGACTAAAAAAAAAAAACCAAAACCAAAGTGTAGGTCCTCAGTCAAACATGAAAATGTCAATCACTTAAATGCTATTTTACTTGTTACAATGAAAGATGGAACAAAGTACTTAAAAAATTTATATCTCTCCTTTTATAATTTGTGGCTTAGATTCAGATAAGGCAATTATAGATAATTATTAGATAAGGCAATTTCATCCTTAAGATTTTAATAAAATTGAAAGAAATAAAAAGGCATTTAGGTGATGATGATGATGATGATACTTGTAAATGGTAACACAGTTCCATATAAAAAAAATAAAAAGTATTCTGTACATAATTTCAATAATTTAGGATTTGGATCCTAAAAAAAGAAATTAAATCCTTGTGAAAAAGAAAGTAAAATTCTGCCCCTGGGCCATTGCAAGCTTCCCAAATATACAGGTATGAAATCAGGTGGATGCCTGGTTTTAATCAAGAGATGGTGGAAGTTACTAAACCTTATTAAAATGGTAAATCTATTTTTCAAACTTCTATTCCCACAAAAAAAAAAAAAAAAACAAAAATAAAAAACCCAAACCTCCACAGAACAAACTAAAACAAAACAAAAAACACTCCAACCCACCAGTCATCAGAATTATTTTAGCACAATTACAAGGTTGTAATGGGAAACATCAGACAACATGACTTTTCTGTATATATATGCTGCAATTACCCTCAGCCACAGATTTAAACAGAATACTGCTCCCAAGATGTAACATGCCTGGTTTATACAGGTTATCCTAAATCAGTCTTCTCTGATCTACAGCCTCTGTGTACCTCTGTGATGCACGGTGAAATGATAGGAAAAATACCTGAACTTTAAGTATTCTATTTCACAATATCGCAAAGAACAGCAAGTTTGTAGTGTTTCTAAACCATTCATTTAACCATCCCTACTAATACTACCTTAAATCGCTACTACTTTCAGAGCACATACATTTCCTCACACTGAGCTCATAGTGACCTATCTACATCTCACACCAGCATCAGCTTCATATCTTTGGAAGGAAAGATAAATAGTGGAAAAGACATTTGGAAATGTTGGAAAGGACTTACCAGATGTACACTCTTTATTCTCATGGCTGTACAGGCTGAGGGGGAAAAGAAAAAAAGGCTCAGACCCGAGTAATGCAGCCAGACCACCTCCCTGTCATATAACTACTGCAATCAAAACAAGCAACAGGTTATAGCAGTGAGTGACTCTCTTGTGAGATGCACAGAGGTACCCATTTTCCATCCTGACCTGCAATCTAGAGAGGGGTGCTTCCTAATGGTGGTCTGCATCAGCGATGTAACAGAGAGGTTGCCAGACTATGTATATCCACTGCTGCTGTTTCATATGGTGTGATGGTTTGAAACTGTCTCTTTAAATTTTCTTCTCAAAGTTTAAGCAGAAAAAGCTAAAGAATGTGAATAAGTCACTATTGAGTGTAAGAAAGCAAAATAATGATTGTTCTAAACACTTCCATTGGATAGATAGAAATGTTTAAGAACTACTACTCAAAACAAAGTAGGCACAGTCAGGGCAACTTGCTGGGCTGTCTGGCTGCTGTTTCTTCTTCTCCTCTGGCTGAAGATAACACACTGACCTTGGCGAGCTAAGTTAACAGCCTTTCTGCTTTTAGCTAACTCTGCTTTTAGCTAACTTTGCTTTCTGCCAGGGAGGTGTTGGGGGGAAGGCTCCGTGGGAAAGGTCCCCTTTGGGGGGAAGCAAAGGAAGCTTGGTTGTGCTTTTCCGTTGATTTGATATATTTGTAAATGTTGTGAATTTTGTATATGTGTACATATTCATTGCATTTCATCACAGATTGTAGGTCTGCTTGTAAATACATCTTTCATTCGCTTCCAGACTGAGCTAGCCTGGTTATTGTTGGTGTGGGGGGAATTTCAGCTCACACTGACACATATGGGCAGCAATGATGCAACTGAGAGCAATATAAAGAACATCAAGAGGGACTACAAGGCACTGGGAGTAGTGGTAAAGGACTTGGGAGCACGTGGTGTTTTCATCACTCCTCCCAGTTAAAGGGAAAGGGATTGATCAAACTGGGGAAATCAATAAATGATGGAGTGTATGTTGTCATGGACAGGGCTGTTACTATCTAAGCCATGGGACTTGCTCTGAGAAATTTGGTCTTCTGGGGGCTGATGGGTACATCTTTCAGAGAAGAGGAAGAATATCTTTTGTCACAAGCTTTCCAATCTAGTAAGGAGAAGGAGAGGGAGTGTTGCCCCCTACATCAGGAGCAACTGGAGTCCAAGGAGCTGCATCTGAGGATGGATAAAGATCTGACAGAGCTTATGGGTGAGGATTAAAGGCAAGGCAGAGGAAAGAGACATCACAGTGGGGATCTGCTGCAAGCCACCTGACCAGGAAGACTAAGTGGATGAGGCCCTCCATAAACAAATAGGAGTAGCCTCACTTTCACAAGCCTTGGTCCTCATGAGCGATTTCAACCACCCTGATATCTGTTGGAATGACAACACAGCAGAATATCAGCTATCTGAGAGGCTCCTGGTGTGCAGTGACAATGATTTCCTCTTCCAAGTGGTAAAGGAACAAACAAGAAAAGGTGCTATGCTGGTCCTTGTCCTCACCAACAAGGAGGGGCTGGTGAGTGATGTGAAACTCAAGGGCACTCAGCTGCAGTGACCATGAAATTATAGAGTATAAGATCCTCAGAGCATCAAAGAAGGTGTGTAGCAAGCTCACTAATCTGGACTTCAAGAAAGGAGACATCATCCTATTCACAGATCTGCTTGACATTGCCATGGGATAAATTCCTGGAGGGAAGACAGGCCTAAGAAAGCTGTTCAATATTCAAGGACCATCTCGTCCAAGCCCGGGAGCCATGCATCCCAAAAAGGAACAAGGCAGGTGAGATTGTCAGGAGGCTGGCATGGATGAACAAGATGTTTCTGGACTTACTTCAGCAAAACAGGAGAGACTATAAGCAACAGAACCAAGAATGAGTGTGCTGGGGCACACCCATCCTGGATGGGTTTGAGAAGAACCCAGCCCAAGGTGGACAAAAGAAACTTAATCTGGAGGAGGGCTTGGCCACTCTCCTGCTGGGAGAAGGTGGTCCCTGACTCAAAAGTGGTCGATTCCACTCCCCCTTCCTGTCCAGCAAGCCTATAAAAAGGGTGGACATCTTGCTGCTCGCTCTCTCTTTCCTGCCTCGTCCGCTCCAGAAGATCTCCTGCTGCTGTTGCTGTCACTGCCTCCTGCACCAGACCACGTGGCTGGGGCCCTTTCTCTCTCCCAACTGAATCCACTGACATCCAGGGGAGCACAAGGCCATCCAGGCTTGGTTTTGTATATTTTTTCCCACTTACCCTCATCCCTCACCTCTGTGAACCCCCCCTGTTACTGCTATATATATATATATATATAAAAAAAAAAAAATTCCTTTCCCTTTTGTAAAAAAAAAAGAAAAATTTACGCCTCCTACTTCCAAACCAACTTCAGACTATTTCTTTCATGAATTTATTATTTTTCTTTCCCCTACCCTTTTTTTTTTCCTTTATTCTCTCTCTCCACCCTGCCGAGAGAAAAGGGAGAGGGTCAGGGGGAGGAATTTCAATCTATTATTGTTTGAGCTCCTAAACTCAGAGCTCAAACTACCACAATATATATATTTTTTTTTGGCGCTTCCAACGTGAGGCTTGGGAAATAATATTTTTTTGCTTGAAAATAACACCTGATTGGGAAAGAAGGGTTTGGAAGTAGAGATGGTAATTTTACAGATTCTTACAGTTCAAGTTTTTGGATGGGCTGTTGGCTGGATCTTTTGGATGCATGTGTATAAACTACTGACTTACCATGTGCTTTGGTTAATTACAGAGATGCTGCTTGACTGGATAAAACCTCTGCCAATGCAGTTTTGCATGTACCTCTTGAATTCCATCAATCTTACTGGCGGTGGGCACTTCTCAAACTTTTCTGACATAAAGAATTTCTCTGAAATCTATTATGAAACTAAACGTGTGGATAAAAATATTGCTGAAGGAGAATGGGACTATGTAAAAATATGTTCTGGAGGCTTAAATGTAATCTTGATAATCATACTAGTTCTAGCCACGTGGGGAAGGGGGTGCCCCAACCCATTAAGAGCTATCTGTGGAGGGACAATGGGCATAGGGAATTCTTTTGTAAGACTTAATGGCCCAAAGGTGGAGAGCTGTAAGCACTGCAGGCACTGTGGTAATGTTTACGAAAACAGGAGGGAGGAATCTGGCTGCTGTGAATGCTGTCCAGCCCAATGGAGGCTGGCCAAACCTGAGGCCCAGCCCCGAGGGTTTGACCCCCCACCAACAGCTTCACACATAACCCCTGATGCTCCTCCACCTGTAGTTTCCCTAGCACCGGTTACCACACGCAGGAAAAAGATGCAAAAATCAGCTCCAAATACGGATGGTGAAGAAGGCACCTCAGCAGGACCCAGCACATCTCAGAACCCACCAGCAGATGGAGAGGACTCAGATCAGGAGATCATAACCATCACATCTCTGCCCAGAAAAGAATTAAGGCAAACTCGTCTGGACTACGCATGGAGAGAGGGTGAGACAATACTAAACTGGACCCTAAAATGTTGGGATGAGGGTGCAGAAACTGTAGATCTAGATAAGAGGGAGGCGAAGCTTCTAGGCTCCCTGTCTCGTGATGCCAGCCTGGATAAAGAATTAGCAAAACTTGATGGAACACACACTCTCTGGGCCCGGATTACTAATGCTCTAAAGCACAGGTACCCTACCAGAGAGGATTTGCCTTGGGCCCCAATTAAATGGACGGCTATGGAACAGGGCATTCGGTACCTGAGACAGATGGCTGTGCTGGAGATCATCTATGGAAATGGCCAGCTCCCCTTGGACCCAGATCAGGTGTCCATGAAACGGTCCTTAGTAAAGAAACTCACCCAGGGTGCCCCTCAAAGATATGCACACACACTAGGAGGGATGCTTCTGACTGGACAGGATGGAAGTCCTAAAACTGTGGGTGAGTTTGCTAGTGACCTGAGCGAATATGAGGACAGTGTCAGTCACAGGCCCGTAATCTCAGCCATAGAGGCTATGACTAAAGACATCATCAAAGAGATTAAGGCCTTCAAGCCTGAACTGAAGGAAGGGGATGACACCTTTTCTCCCCCTTCACCTTCTCCATCAGAATGGATCCATGTTTCAGCCATCAGGAATAAACGTCATTCTCCTTCCCCTAGGAGATCACCCCAAGCTAATCAGGGGATGTCAAGGGTGGCTCTGTGGAGAGCTCTCTGTGACCATGGGGAAAACATGAACCGCTGGGATGGCCAACCCACCTCTGCACTCTGGGCCAGAGTACGGGAACTGCAAGGTGGCCCCAACGGGAACAACTCGCCCAGGAGAAGGGCAGCCCCTGTTTCCCAGGGTGGTTCCTCCCATTCAAGAGACCCTTCTCCCAGTAACACAGGGCACTGTGACAAATGTGGGCTTCGCCGTCAGCATTAGAGGTGCCCTGCCTCCAGCCAGGTGGAGGTCAGGGACAACAGAGTGTACTGGGATGTGTTTGTGAAATGGCCTGGCACTTCAGAAGCCCTGAAGTACCGAGCTCTGGTGGACACAGGGGCCCAATGCACCCTAATAGCATCAAGCTACAGAGGGACTGAGCCCATAACCATTCAAGGGGTCACAGGGGGTTCAAAAGATTTGACTGTACTGCAGGCTGAGATAAGCCTGACTGGGAACGAGTGGGGAAAACACACCATAGTGACTGGTCCAGATGCACCTTGCATTCTTGGCATTGACTTTCTGCGGGAGGGTTGTTTAAGGACCCTAAGGGGCACAAGTGGGCATTTGGGGTAGCAGCTGTAGGGACTGCAGACAGGGAACAGCTGTCTGGCATGCCTGAGCTGTCAGATGACTCCTCCGTAGTTGGCAGCCATAAGGTGCAGGCTTCTCGCATAGTGCATCGCAGGCAATACAGGACAAACCGAGACTCTCTGCAACCCATACATCAACTGATTTGACGACTGGAGAGCCAGAAGGTAATCAGCAAAGCTCATTCACCTTTCAACAGCCCAATATGGCCAGTGCGGAAGGCAAACGGGGAATGGAGATTGACTGTGGACTACCGTGGCCTGAATGAAGTGACTCCTCTGATGAGCGCTGCTGTGCCAGACATGTTGGAGCTCCAGTACGAACTGGAATCGAAGGCGGCCAAGTGGTATGCCACAATAGACATTGCTAATGCCTTCTTCTCCGTTCCCATTGCAGAAGAATGTAGGCCACAGTTTGCTTTCACCTGGAGAGGTGTCCAATATCAATGGAATCGTCTCCCCCAGGGGTGGAAACACAGTTCTACCATCTGCCATGAAGTGATCCAAACTGCACTGGAGAAGGGTGCACCTGCAGTTCATTGATGACATCATTGTATGGGGTGAGACAGCAGAGGAGGTCTATCAGAAGGGTAAGAGGCTAATTGATATCCTGTTGGAGGCTGGCCTTGCCATAAAGAGAAGCAAGGTAAAAGGGCCTGCCAGAGAGATCCAGTTTCTGGGAGTTCGATGGCAAGATGGCCGTTGCCACATCCCTCAGGATGTGGTGAATAAGGTAGCCACTATGGTGCAACCCACTAGTAAGAAAGAGACATAATCCTTCTTGGGGCTTGTGGGCTTCTGGAAAATGCACATTCCCATGTACAGTCAAATAGTGAAACCCCTCTTCCATGTAACACGGAAAAAAATTGTTTTGTGTGGGGATCTGAGCAACAGGTAGCATTTGACCAGGTAAAACGAGAAGTGGCGCATGCTATGGCTCTGGGACCTGTTCGAACTGGGCCAGAGATCAAGAATGTGTTGTATACTGCGGCTGGTGAGATTGGTCCTACGTGGAGTTTGTGGCAGAAAGCTCCTGGTGAGACAAGGGGCAGGCCCCTAGGTTTCTGGAGTAAGGGGTACAAAGGTTCTGAGGCCAACTACACTGCAACAGAAAAGGAGATCCTAGCTGCCTATGAGGGAGTCCGAGCTGCTTCTGAGGTAATTGGGACCGAGTCACCACTCCTTTTAGCTCCAAGGCTTCCAGTCCTGACTTGGATGTTTAAAGGGAGGGGCTCAACCCCACATCATGCCACAGATGCCACCTGGAGTAAATGGATGGCCCTGATAACTCAGCGAGCTCGAATGGGGATCTTTGAATGCCCTAGCATAGTAGAAGTGATCACCAACTGGCCAGAGGATGCTGACTTTGGGATGCCACCAGAGAAGACAGTGACCCGTGCTGTGGAAGCTCCCCCATACAATGACCTCCCTGATAATGAAAAGGGCTATGCTTTATTCACAGATGGATCTTGCCGTCTTGTAGGGAGCAAGCGGAGTTGGAAGGCAGCTGTCTGGAGCCCAACAAGGCAAGTGGCAGAAGCAAGGGATGGAGAAGGTGAATCCAGTCAGTATGCAGAGGTAAAAGCTGTTCAGCTGGCCCTGGATATAGCAAAACGGGAGAACTGGGCTGTGCTTTACCTATATACTGACTCCTGGATGGTGGCAAATGCCTTATGGGGGTGGCTGAAGGAATGGAAGAAGAACGGATAGCAGAGGAAAGGAAAGGCTATCTGGGCTGCAGACCTGTGGCAAGACATTGCTGCCCATCTGGACAATCTGCCAATAAAGGTACGGCACATCGATGCACACATCCCCAAAAGCAGAGCCAGTGAGGAACACCAGCACTACCACCAAGCAGATCTGGCTGCTAAAATCTCCCAGATAGTCTTGGACTGGGAACACAAGGGTGAGCTATTCCTAGCTCGCTGGGCCCATGACACTTCAGGTCACCAGGGGAGAGATGCCACATACCAGTGGGCTCGGGACAGATCAGTGGACATATCTATTGAAGCCATCTCCCAGGTTATTCATGAGTGTGACATCTGTGCTGCCATAAAACAGGCTAAGCACATGAAGCCTTTATGGTATGGGGGGAGATGGTCAAAGTATAAGTACGGAGAGGCCTGGCAGATCAACTACATCACTCTTCCTCGATCTCACAGTGGCAAGCAGTACCTACTGACCATGGTGGAGGCAAGTACAGGGTGGCTGGAAACCTACCCAGTACCTCATGCCACTGCCTGTAACACCATCCTGGGCCTGGATAGACACGTCCTGTGGAGACACGGCACCCCAGAGAGGATCGAATCAGACAATGGAACCCGCTTCAAGAATCATCTCACAAGGGACTGGGCAAAGGAACATGGGATTGAATGGATTTACCATATCCCATACCATGCACCAGATGCAGGGAAGGTTGAACGCTACAATGGCTTGTTGAAGACCACCCTAAAAGCCATGGGGGGTGGAACCTTTAGGAACTGAGAAAGACACCTAGCTCAGGCCACTTGGTTAGTCAATAGCAGAGGGTCTGTAAACCGAGCTGGTCCTGCCCAGTCCAACCTGCTGCAAACAGTGGATGGAGATGGAGTTCCTGTGATCAATGAGAAAAACCTACTAGGAAAATCAGTATGGGTTTTCCCTGCTGTTGGTGGGGGCAAACCAACCTGAGGGGTGGTCTCTGCTGAGGGGCCTGGTCACACATACTGGGTCATGCTAGAGACTGGGGATTTTCAATGTGTGCCACAACGAAACGTGACGTTGGCTGAAAAGGTATAGCCTCTGAAGGTAACACCAATTAATGTAATGTAATCACTGTATAATAGTTATAAGTTGTTGTAAGTTTTCTTTCCTAGTTTGATAATGACCTGGCATCGAGGATCCAGCATGAACCCACCGCACGCAAGCATCAGCTCAAAAGGACTTCTGCATCATCTCACCTACACCTGTTCCTGCTTCCCATACAGCAATAGACTGTTCCTGACTCCCCTTCAGAGATAAAGATTGCTTCCTGTTCTCTCTTATTCTTCTCCACGTTCCTGCCCAGCTCAAGCACCACCTGCATCAACTGGCACTGGAGAGAGAGACTGCCCTGAGAGAGAGAGACACAGCCGGGATAAAGAGGGACTTGCAACATGAACTCTAATACCACAACTCATGACTGGATAAAGAAACTGTGACAGAAAAGTGGAAGTGAAATAGAGGGATGGACTGTGCTGGGGCACACCCATCCTGCATGGGTCTGAGAAGAACCCAGCCCAAGGTGACAAAAGAAACTTAATCTGGGGGAGGGCTTGGCCACTCTCCTGCTGGGAGAAGGTGGTCCCCTGACTCAAAGGTGGTCTATTCCACTTCCCCTTCCTGTCCAGCAAGCCTATAAAAAGGGTGGACATCTTGCTACTCTCTCTCTCTTTTCTGCCTCATCCGCTCCAGAAGATCTCCTGCTGCTGTTGCTGTCACTGCCTCCTGCACCAGACCACGTGGCTGGGGCCCTTTCTCTCTCCCAACTGAGTCCACTGACATCCAGGGGAACACAAGGCCATCCAGGCTTGGTTTTGTATATTTTTTCCCACTTACCCTCATCCCTCACCTCTGTGAACCCCCCCTGTTACTGCTATATATATATATATATATAAAAAAACATTTTTCCTTTCCCTTTTGTAAAAAAAAAAAGAAAAATTTACGCCTCCTACTTCCAAACCAACTTCAGACTATTTCTTTCATGAATTTATTTTTTTTTCTTTCCCCTACCCTTTTTTTTTTCCTTTCTTCTCTCTCTCCACCCTGCCGAGAGAAAAGGGAGAGGGTCAGGGGGAGGAATTTCAATCTATTATTGTTTGAGCTCCTAAACTCAGAGCTCAAACTACCACAATAAGCCAGATGGAAGGATTTCACAGAATCACAGAATCAACCAGTTTGGAAGAGACCTCAGAGAGCGTTAAGTCCAAATGATCACCTAACCCTAACTAATTAATTAGACCATGGCACTAAGTGCCTCATCCAGTCTTTTCTTAAAAACCTCCAGGGACGATGACTCTACCACCTCCCTGGGCAGCCCCTTCCATTGGCAAATCACTCTTTCTGTGAAGAACTTCTTTCTAAGATCAAGCCTAAACTTCCCTCTTGTTCTGCTGCTGGTCCTTCAGGTAGTTGTAGACAGCAAGAAGGTCTCCCTTTTTTTTTTTTTAATTACAAAAAATAAATCCCAGGACACAGGGATTTATTGTGTTGGGGGTTGATGGAAAGGCAAACCCTGGAGGCCAGCTGCATACTGGACGTTGCCTGCCAGACCAGGAGCTTGCAGCATGTAGGTGACCGAAGGAATTCTCCTGCGCTGGCATGGGAAGGAGGTGCCCAACACAGAACAGTGGAGAAGGCACTTGACATGACTACAAGCACTTGAAGGCAACCCTCTGACATCCTCCTTCCTTTCCTGTTACCCCTTGGGGGACTTCACAGACTAACCTACAGAGGATGAGGCATGGATGGAGAGCTGTCAGGGCATCACAGGCCACGCTCATTGGTGGAACTTCTTCCTGGGGTTGTTGGCGCAGTCCAGCAGCAGCTGGCAGGGCATGAACTGGGTGCCATAGATGGCCTTGTACTTGCTCAGCTTGTCCACCAACTGCTTGGCTCCATAGGAATCTTTGTACCTGAAGGGACCTCCTAGGGACGGGGGGAAGCCTAAGCTGAACACAACATCAATATCTCCCTCCATGGGGTTGCTGAGGATCCCTTCCTGCAGGCACATGGCCGCCTCATTCACAAACCTTGTCACTAAGCACATCTGGATGTCCTCTTCCGTGCAGACCTCAGGGTTGTCTGGCACTTTGAACTTAAAGAACTTTTCCAAGCATCCAGAGATCAAATTAAGAAAGCTAAAGTATAGATAGATTTAAATTTGGCTAGGGACATAAAGATGAACAGGAAGGGTTTCTTCAGGTACATCAGCAAAAAAAAAAAAGGCGGCTAGGGAAGATATGGGGCCTCTTTAGAAGGAAAATGAAGTCCTGGTCATAAGGGATACAGAAAAGACTGAGGTACTCAATGACTGTTTTGCCTCAGTCTTCACCAGCAAGGACTCATAATTACTGTAAATAACCAGATAAATCTGTCTTTTTATTTACTTTTTTCAATATATTAAGGATCTGTTTATTCTTCATTTATTGTCTTTGATGTTTGCTAGATGAAGCAAAAATGAGAAAAAAAAGAAAAGAAAAAAACAGCAAAACAAAACCCAGCCAAACCAACCTCAGAATTAATTAATTTGCATGAAGTCTTGCATTACAGTTTTACTAATGATGTCCCAAATCTCATCTGTACAGAATCAGATAGGCTGTAAAATAGATTAAAAATGTTCTATTCTTGGTTTTGGTTTGGTTTGGTTTTTGTTTTGTTTTATTTGTCTGTTTTTTTTTTTTTTTTTCTCAGAGGAAAATTTTTGGAATTTCCACTTCTTTTTGAAAATTTTTGTATCTCATAGGTGCCATGTGAAGTCTTACACTCCTGCCTTCAGGTTGATATTTGGAACATTCACATGGCCTTCCATTCAGTTTCAATGATATATTTGTGGTGATGGGGCCAAACAGGCCCAATACAAACCCAGAACAAGTCCTGGCATGCCAAGGCATGATCCCCCTCCCCACTCCCTTCTGCAGGGGTCTGGTGAAGTGTGGGAAAAAGACAAAAGAACCCAGGCACCAGAAAGTATGGTAAACAAGGGATATGTTCTCCCTTTATGGCAAAAGAGCACATGCAGTGGCCATGCTTCGCCTAGACCAGGCCTATGTCATTGCCTTTTATGGTAATGGTATGGCAGAATCCCAGTTTATTGGTTAACTGTTCTGCTTGCTTCAGTTGCCCTATTGGCCAAACTGAATCTCAGGCAAGTGATAAATACAGGCCAAATTGTATTCGCTTTGCCTTGCTTTGACTTGCCTTGTCTAAGATCTGGTAAAGAAGCCACAAACCTTACCTTGCAAGCCTGAGAAGCCAAGCCTTGCCCTGCAAGCCAGAGAAGCCAAGCCTTACTTTGTCTTGCAACTCAGAATCTGTGCTGTGCCTCATTTTACTCAGAAAAACTCAAGTGCTCTTAGCAGTAACGGGTCCTAAAAGCCAAGGAGCAGACAGAAGTGTCTTGCCAGGCAGAAGGGACAAAGCCAGGGTGAGCCAAGACCCTGAACATTGTGCCCTGCAATAAGTTGTTGAGGTTTTGCGCCTGCTTTGCAAAACCTCATTGTGAAGACACCGAAACAGGCTATTTTTCTAAGAGCTGAAACCTCAGGGCAGCCTATGAAATCCTACAAAGAAGCTTCAAGAGCCATCCACTGTCATGTCGAGGCCAGCCCAGCCATTGGGACAGTGTGGCACCCCTACTGGCAACCAGCACGAGTCGTTTGCTGTGCAATGCGCCCTGAGAGCACTCCAAAAGCCTTACCTGCTAACACACATCAGCAGCACCCCTCCACTTGGGTGGAATTCATTTCGCTCTGTGTAATCTGGACTATACTGCAGCCCTGGAGAGAATCTGTGTGATAGTAGTGTGAATAATTGGTTTAGCTCTATATTGCCTCTTTGTTAAGGTTCTATCTGTCTAAGTCGCCATTTTGGCAAGGTTCTTGTCAAGTTTCCCCTAGTGGTCAAGAGCCATATTACACAGGAGATTCTCTTTCCCACTTATTTTTCTGGTTTGCTTTAAATTATTTAAAATGTTAAATATTGTCTAAATATTGCACATTCCCATTGCAAATATATACTCCAGCCACACATCAAATCTATTACTAAGTTTTTGGCAATTTTTCATATTAATAAATAATTATTAATATTTTTATTACTATCATATTTGCCTTATTAGTTTTTCATAATCATAACAATACTGGAAATTAAAACTCAATACATAAGCAATTCCAAAACATTTTCCCTAATTATTTTCCTCTGGTTACCATGGACATTATCACTTACCTTGATCACAGCCCAGTGGCAGCATTAACATTTTTTTTTCTGAAGATGAATTCACATATGTCCTTCCCCAGAATATTTCTCAGCCTGACAGTCTGCTGAGTAACCAAATGCCATTTGGGATGGGAAGTCAGTAATCCAAAAGGTGGTTCTGTTGTTTATATGAAAATTCTTTTCAGACTGAAAGGAGATAGATTTCTTTTTTTGTAGTAGCCCAAGAAAACAGGGCAATAATCTTGACCCATAGACAAACCATTTAACAAAATCCCTCCTACCATTTCAGCTATGTAGCAGTTGATGCATAGTAGCTAATAACAGTCATCCACGACTCCTCTGCTTACTGAACACAATCCTAAAACCCAAAGGTTGATTTCACTTATATATATGTTATTATACAAAACTACCACTCACAGATGCTACAGACAGAAACAAATTAACATATAGACAGAAGCATAACATCTGATTAGATAAGAAAGATAAAGTAAAAATAAAACAACACAATCTGTGTTCATTGTTCTGGAATTTACCTGGAAATAGTTGTATAAATAATGCTTGTGGGCACATCTTTTCTGACATTTCCTATGGAAACTGCAATATGGCTGTGCCCTCAGGAAACTTGCGTTCTGATCTTTTGCAAAAGCAGAGATGCAAGAGGCACTGCCAACAACTTGCATTCACCTGACAGGTGTAGGATGTATGCTGTGAGAAAAATACAAATATTGAGAAGTTTAATAATTTGTTTTCCCTGAGAAGGAAAGAGATATGTAAAACAACTGCTTGCTGTTTTTTTCTCTCACTTCTGTTAAGCAGCAGTACAAGTGCAAGTGCAAATTTTAGAACTTTGTTCTCAGGAGCTGTTTTCTTTCTGGCAAATACTTTTGTAGATTCATTTTTCAGATGGTGAAGTAGCATGGCCTTATGAACAGCAAGCATACTTATTAAACCAACTTAATAAGGATAATACAAAGAGGGTTATTTCAGTTTAATATAATATTTTTCACTTATGGTCTATATACCAGCTGATAAAGAACCAAAGCAAGTCAAACTATCATTTCCAGTAATGAAACCACACGGAGTTTGACCCTACAGGGTCCTGAATCTGTTGGAATCTTTTATTTTGGGCAAGGGAAGATATAAAAAGAGAAGGCATAAAGAATGTAGTGAATAAACTAGACAAAAATGTCTTTTAAAGTTTTATTGGGAATAAAGAAGCAAGCAAGGAAAACAGCATGCTGGGCTGAGAAAAAAGGACGAAAATACAGCAAAGGCAATAGCTTTTTATCCTTCTTATATAGCTATCTCATTTACATAAACAGAATTATGTTAAATAGAAGACAGGGATATGACAATGAGTCCCCAGAATGTTCTGAAGTGCTCGGGAGAAAAGAAAAGGATCAGAGAATAAGACAATCTTTCTCACAGAACGCTGAAGAGCCTCCCACATTCTTATCTGACACACACATTGCAAGGCAGAGCCAGGCAAGGCCGCCTTTATCTATGGTCTGTCTGGTAAGAGGTCAAATCGAGCCCCTTGAAAACAGCTTTTTACGATCTTCCAAAAGAAATTACTGAATTTAACTCTTCACTTGACACAAATCACATATTCCTCCATGAATATTGTAAAAAATATTCACAATAATTCCCCCATTTCTCTTTTAGCCATAATTGATTTGTGTTATGATTTCTAAGTTTTCAAAACTACCTGCCATCTACCTTTTATCAAGAGGGCCTATCATCTTAGGACAATAATTACAAATTACTAAGGCTTATACAGACCAGTTGTGCTGGTTTGGGGCCAGACAGATCGTCTCTTGCCCCGAAAGGGACAAAAGAATGAGACTCACACAAACGGATTGGAGAGTGATGGAAAGTTTAAATGGAAAAGCAATTGGTGAAGCTACAGAGAAATACAAACTACAAAGCATAGTGACAAAGAGTATCCCAAAGCGTACAGAACCCCTCACAGAATTCCTAAAGGCTTCCCAACCCTTCCCTTCTTCCCACCTGAGGGTAAACCCAAACCCCCCAGGGCTCTTTCTTCCCCCTCCCGCTGTTAGGCAAGTCTCAGGCTGGCCAGGTCTGGGACTGCCCCCCCCTCCATTGTCCTCCTGGCATTAGGCCTAGACAGGCCTAAGAGGCCTTGAGGATACTCCCCCAGCATTACCCGATAAGAGAAGACATCTCCCAGGGGAGCAGAGAGGGAAGAAAGAGGAGGAGAATGACTCTGCAGATGGCCTTATAGGGCGCAGGATTTATGGGTAGAAATACGCCGTTTCCTGTGTCCACCCCTATTGGGTGAGCACCCAGGACACCAGAGGTGTGTCTCATGTAGCAGTGGCAGGGGGCACCCAGCCTAAACTGCCACACCAGTGTTACAATTATTCTAAGAAGCATTACAAACAGTACCTATTCATAAAGCAAATCTGAAGCTAATCTATTTTGAGTAAGTATTTTCAAAAGACCGCTAATCTTTATTTATATCACATCATCATATCTGTGTCTACCAAACTTACTTATACCTAGGAATATGTTAGGTCATATCTTTGATTTTGGCTGGACTCCTTGTACAAAGCAGGATTAGGATCAGAGTTTCGTTCCACCTGTATGTCAATTCTGTCTCCTTAGCCTACTGGGTTGCAGCCAGCAGCTAGGTATGATGTCTTCTCGGCAGCAATTGCATTCTTCAGGAACAGACTCCCTAACCCACTTTAAGATTTTAATAGGAGTGACTTTTCTACTCGTCAGTTAGCTTATCATTTCCCAAAGTGCTTTTATTTTTATTCCGCTTTTCCCTTTTTACTAATTTCCTCAATTGCTCATAGTATTCCTTAACTAAAATTTCCCTATTATACTATAACATTATAAAATTATAAAACACTATGAAATCATAAAATTACAAAACTATAAAACACATTAAAATTATAACAGATACAATACCATTTCTTACAACATCTAAAAACATCTGCAAACTCTAGGATGCTTTATATGAAATAGGGGTGTAAGAAGTCCTCAGTGTTCTCTCGCAATGCAGATTCAATATCGGAGGATAGGTTGAATCCGTTTCGGGAGCTCCAGAGCTCCTGGATTAAGGTGTTATGTTTATTTGGGTACTTATCTGGTCTGTCGGCACTAACCATAGTCTTGGATATACTTCAAACCACCTGTTTAGTGCTGGCGCCAGGTTCACATTCTCTGTAGAATCTTTCTAGTCTCTCCAGGCTCAGGGGTCACTGTCCATTCCCGAATTGGTCCTTTCACTCGTGAGACATGAGTCCACCCTTTCTCCACGGTTCGAACAGCAGCATCTGTTGTCAATAAAACAAGAAACGGTCCCTCCCAAGGGGGAATCTGATTAATTTCATAATTTGTCCTGATGTGAGGGGTATAAAGGTCCAAGGCCAGCAAGATAGGCCCATAGGCTCTCCACAAACATAAGAATTACCTAAATTAAAAGCCTCACTTGTAAATTTTGCCAACAAAATAAACTCATTACCCCCAAAGGGGTTATGTGGATAAAGAAGAGAAGAAGGTAACTTCTCTCTCTATATACAAAAAAGGCTAGCATTAGCACCGAGAAGCATGACCCATGCATGACCCACACATTTTTCTGTGGTTGTTTCTGTGGCTGTTTCTGAATCTGCAGTCAGCATTCAGAGGATGATAAAAGCACCAGTTAAACCCATCTTGCTGAGACCCAGCATAGTCCAGAACCTGTTGAGGCACAAACATATCTTCTACCCCAGCTTATTAATTCACAGAAATCAGACCACTGACCTGTTTGTAGGTTTCAAACTTTTACTTTGGCACCTGAAGGTGTGGCATTGGTAGTGGTCAATGAATTAGAATGGTATATCATTAGGATCTCCTGAAAATCGTCAGAGAAATGCAAAAAGACTTTTTAAAACTGTGCTGGTTTGAGGCCAGACAGATCCTCTCTTGCCCCGAGAGCGACAAAAGAATGACACTCACACAAACGGATTGGAGAGTCATGGAAAGTTTAAATGGAAAAGCAATTGGTGAAACTACAAAAGACTACAAAGCATAGTGGCAAAGAACATCCCAAAGTGTACAGAGCCCCTCACATAATACCCAAAGGCTTCCCAATCCTTCCCTTCTCCCACCTGAGGGTATAACCAAAACCCCCGGGACTCTTTCTTCCCCCGCCCCCCCCACCCCCCGCACTGCTAGGCAAGTCTCAGGCTGGCCAGGTCTGAGACTGCCCCCCATCCTTTCTCCTCCTGGCATTAGGCCTAGGCAGGCCTAAGAGGCCTTGAGATACTCCTACACTGTTACCCGATAAGAGAGTATCTCCCACGGGAGCAGAGAGGGAAGAAAGAGGAACAGAATGACTGCAGATGGATTTATAGGGTGCGGGATTTATGGGTAGAAATATGCCGTTTCCTGTGTCCACCTTATTGGGTGGACATTCAGGACACCAGAGGTGTGACCTATGTGGCAGGAGTAGGAGGCACCCAGCCTAAACTGCCACAAAAACATACATAGTTATCTGATGTGATACTCCAGCAATAAAAGGCCAATGGCGAATGATATCTTTGGCAGTTTCTCCTGTATGAACAGTAGCAATGATGACTAAGGAAAATGTATTAATAGTTACATGAGCAAATTTTTAAGCTGCCAAATTCAGTAATATGCCAGACCTGAAAAGCTCACAACCCCCCAGGGTAAGTCTCATAATAATGAGGGATGTGATATTATTGTTTAATCTTTCAGTGAGTCAACATATAAATCCACACATGAACATATTCCCTAATTACAAAATATTAAAGCATTGAGATATTTAGCCCCAAATAGGAGGTTTCCTCAGGGAGGACACTGTTGAGATCCACTTCAGATTCGTGGACATTGCCGTTTGTCCCATCCTTTGAGTCTGGTACTTTGCCATGCCTGCATCAGGAATAAAATCCTTGTCTTAACAACCTTTATAAACACAAAGACCAAAACCACATTCCATAACGTTTCTAAAATAAGCTCTTAAATCCTGCCAATACCAAAAAGGCATCCTAAAAATTTAAGGAACTATGTGAAAATTAAACTATCAAGGTAATGTACAAGAAAAGTGCAAAAAGAAGGTATCGTTTACTTTCACAAAATGCTAAAAGACCTTTCTTTTCAAGCTTAGCATTGTTATTTTAAATTTCACTGCTTGCAGCTGCCTGCAAGCATGGGGGAGAGAACACAGAGTAAAGGGGGGGGGAATGAAAGGGGGTGAGAAGATGCAGAGTAGGAAAAAGTTCTTGTCCCACCATTTACAAGCTGTCATTAAGCTATCAATCATTAGCTTAAGCCCCCCCTTTTTATTGCCGTAATAGCAAATGGTAACTTTTTCCTCTGAACCCTGTCAGTTTGTTTCTACTCATAGCGTTTTCCGGCTTTCTCTTACAAGCAACTTGGCTTTAACCTTTTGTTTCTCCTTGTCTCTTCTTACATATACCTTCTGAGCCTCTCGTAATAAATCTTCTAACCTTCTGTCTTGCCAATCCTCGATCTTCTCCAACTTCTTTCTAATATCTCCCCACGATTTCACTACAAACTGTGTTCTGAGAAGTGTCACTCCAGCTGCAGAATTGGGGTCTATTCCCAAGTACATTTGTAAACTTTTCTTCAGTCTTTCCATCCATTCAGTGGGAGACTCGTCCTTTCTCTGTTGTTCACTAAAAGCTTTATCAATATTTTTTCCCCTGGGTACAGCTTCTTTAATTCCTTGTATTAATATAGTCCTCAGGTCACTCATATTCTGTCTCCCCTGAGGTTGTTGCTGGTCCCACCCAGGATCTTGATTAGGCCACTTCTGATCTCCTGGTGGCCCCCCTTGGTTTTGTCTCTCCCATGACTGGATGTAATCGAACACTGCCTTCTCTTTGTTCATCTCTGGCCCTGCTTCTTTTTTGAATGGGTGAGTGAGAAGGGGTCAGCTGAGGAGCTGTTGGATTTGGGGGACCTCAATCTCGACCCCTGCCCTGATAATAGGGAGGTGGTAAATTATCCAAGGGTTTCTATCTTTCCTTTTCCCTATCTTTATCCTCTTCCTTATCTTCATCCTTATCTTCAGATTTTAATGCTAATATTGGAACGGGGGAAGGGCACAAGACCCTAACCCAAATAGCAGCATATTCACTCTCTTCCTGACTAAAAGGCTTTTTAGAGTTCACATGAAAATTCAGTGCTTGACAAACCCAGTTCTCAAAAGATCCAAAAACAGGCCAATATACACATAATCTTAATGGTTCTTTTGGCCATAATTACATACAGTAGTGGATCATTTTTTCCTTTGATTTACCTTTTAACAGCCCTCATTCCCCTCAAAACTGTACCATCAAACCGAGTGGGCTTTCCGGGGGGATAAAAGGGTAGAAGCTTTCCTCCTTCCTGTTCTAAAGAGTTACTCTTCTTTTGTCCCATTTTCTTAATTAATTTTTCTTGTGGCTACCGCAAATAATCATGCAAGTGAAAGAACCTCAATAATTCTTACCCGCGAATACTATTTCATAGCTACTCAAAAAACTCATGCAATCAGAAGAATTCCAGGCCCCTGCCCACAGATTTTCTTAAGTACCTAAACTTAAGCGCTTAACTTTGGTCTTTGACAGACCAGTAACCAAGGTTACCAAGGGTCATGACCCTGGCAAACGGCTGAGACAGAAGCCGCAACTAAGAGATCCCGAAACCAAATCACCTCGGAACTCAAATACATAGCTGAAAACAAACACAGGTAGCCAAGTAATCTCCCTCCCTGAACGAAATTCAATTTTACTCACCGTCGTCCGGGTCTTCGTGCACAAAGATAACGTATTGCCAATTGAAAAAAAGGAATTTCTTTGCTTGCTCTTATTCAGGTTCAGAAAGCACTTATTTCCTGTCTTCTGAAGCCACACTGAAGCCACTGGAACTTTCAGTGGGGGGCCCCCTTCAAATGAGGCCGAAACACAGAAAAATCAAAACTTTCCCAGCCAAGCACCAAATTGTAGTGAATAAACTAGACAAAAATGTCTTTTAAAGTTTTATTGGGAATAAAGAAGCAAGCAAGGAAAACATCATGCTGGGCTGAGAAAAAGGGACAAAAATACAGCAAAGGCAATAGCTTTTTTTCCTTCTTATATAGCTATCTCATTTACATAAACAGGCTTATGTTAAATAGAAGGCAGGGATATGACAATGAGTCCCCAGAATGTTCTGAAGTGCTCGGGAGAAAAGAAAAGGATCAGAGAATAAGACAATCTTTCTCACAGAATGCTGAAGAGCCTCCCACATTCTTATCTGACACTCACATTCCAAAGCAGAGCCAGGCAAGGCCGCCTTTATCTATGGTCTGTCTGGTAAGAGGTCAAATCAAGCCCCTTGAAAACAGCTTTTTAGGATCTTCCAAAAGAAATTCACTGAACTTAGCTCTTCACTTGACACAAATCACATATTCTTTTATGAATGTTGTAAAAATATTCACAACAAAGAATCATGTGCGTTACAAGACAACATGTTTCATTTCCAAAGAACACTTTAATTGTCTTATGTTGCTAGGGTTCATTAAAGTTAAATGAATTAATGTTTTCAAGCACGTATAGTGCCATTTAAATATCTATTTTAGTAAATACCTTGCTTTGCAGACCTTCACCTGTTGGCATGAAGGATATGCAAACTAAGAGTCAGCATTTGTTCAGTAAAACATTTTTCTCAAAATATGCAATGAATGCAAGAGGTGCAAGAAATAACTATCCTACATTTTGGAAAAGGATAGAGGAATTATTGGCTTCCTGGGTTTCAGGCAATTTCCTTCACCCCTAACTTAAAAAAATAATCTTTAAATGCTGATCAAATAGATGACTAAGTTCTGCTTCTGTTTATAAAAATCAAGCAAACATAACCCTGCAAATCCATGAGTACTGAATCTATACTATCATATGCACAGCAGTAGACAGAGTGTGAGTTACCCTCAGGCTTGTAATGAATGACTGTCTAAATGCTGTGTGACCTCTGAATGGTGGATAAATGACCAAACTAGGAATTTGCATAAATCAATTGCCTGTGTTTTAAAATGTTTGGGGTTTGGTTGGTCGATTATTTTTTTTTCCTTGCTTGTGTTTCTCTGAATTAAGAACAGGCTTTCCACAAGCTTTTAGAAAAATCATCTACATGTGCAAACAAGGATCTCAATGTCACATTGCAGAGCTCTAGCTGGTCATGGTGATACACAAACCAGCTTCAGAATAATCTAGCGTATTCAGCAAATAGAACATCAGGTATTTCAATTTACCAGCCATGCAGCATTTCTCAGGGTGGTGTTTAGAATGCTCCCTTCCCACCCTCACTATTTTCTCTGTACAACCAGTTAAAATAACACTGTCTACAATTACAGAGTCATTTGTTATGTATAATACAACAGAGTACAAATATAAAAAGAGATTATCATTATTTTTGTCCTTTGTTCTTCTAGGACAGAATATTGCATAGTTCTTTACTTTGACATTTATTGGTTTTGGATTGCTAATAGAATGATTTGTGTTGCTCATTATCTTGAATGACGATAATGTTACAGTTTGTGAAGCCTGACTTCCCTGTTAAATAAAGGCTTCATATAATTTACCAAAGGTAAATTACTGGACAATTACCCACAATACAGTTCAAGTCTAATAAACATAATACCACCTCTGTTCTACGGTCTCAAGAAAACTACAGAGAAGGATTTCTGCCACCTATGTGCATGGGAAGAGGAGCAGGAGGGGGATTTGTATGTGCATATGTATATATATATTTTTATATGTATTTTTAGTTTTTACTAATAAGAGTATTTAGGGAAAGGATATTACTAAGAAAGCACATAGAGATACAGCTGGGACTCTGAGCAAAGAATTGGAGGGGAGGAGGGGTAAGAGACTGCAAGCTGTGAGGCAACTGCATCAGCACTGGCTAGCTCCATGTTGTGCTGAGATCTTTAGAGGAAAAAAGAGGGCTCCCAGAGACAGGGAGACTGACAGAGAGAGAGAGGCAGGGGGAGAGGCGACACGACCCAACTCAGCGTCTCTCCTAGGGTTCCTGAGAGGGCGGCATGGTTGGGGGCATTCCCGGAGAAGCCGCGGGAGTTTTAAACCCTGGCAAAACCTGAAGAGGCTCTCAAGACTGCAATCTGCAGGCAGCAGTCTTTCTGCTCCTTGGAACACAGCTAGAGGGGTGCGTGAGAGGGAGGGGCGTGGTCAGACAGCTGGGAGCACCTGGCCATTGGTACAGTCAGGCTAACAGGCACAGGGAGAGCAAATTGACTGACTGTGGCCCAGGGGATCCTTTTGAATTCGCTCAGTAGTTGGCACAAGCAGACTGTGTGGGCAGGACACAAGGTGCTACAGTTTTACTGAAGGCATGATGGTGACTACTTGGAGGAGGAAGACTGTGCTCTCTGCACCCACCAAAATGGATGTTGGTATCCAGGCCATAGACTGGGAGGAATGCCACAGCCTTTCACAGGCAACAGGGGGCAACACTGATTACAGGTGTGTGAGGTGTGAGCAGGTTTGTGACCTGCTCATCCAGTTGGCACAGCTCCAGGATGAAGTGATGGAGCTCAGGGAAGAAGTGAGTAGGCTAAGAAGCATCAGGGAGAGTGAGAAGGATGTTGATAACTTTCACAATTTGATCTTTACAAATACAGAACTAGAGTCAACTCTTAGTGGGGCAGAGGATTCAATATCCTCTCATCAGCAAGCCGCCCAGCCTTCCTGCAGTAACTGTAGTAACTCCCATGTGCAGGGTCAATGGGAACAGGTAGCTATCCAATGAAACAAATGACACAAATGGAGCAAATGTGCTCCTTTAGGAAGTGCACCACCCACAGTGCTCTTGCAGAACAGGTATGAGGCTCTGCAGGAGGAACTGGTTGTGAGCAAGGATGAGGGCTCACAAAACCCAAAAATGCCACAAGGGCCAGATGTGCCACCAAGGCTGACTCCCCTCAGGCCAGCCATAAAAACTGACTCTGAAAAGAAAAATTGAAAGGTGACTCCCTGTTAAGAGGAGTGGAGGGCCCAATATGCAGACCAAACCCCCTTCATAGAGAGGTCTGCTGTCTCCCTGGTTCCTGGGTAAAGGATGTCATAGCTAAACTTCCCACTCTTGTGAGTCCTTCACACTATTACCCACTTCTGGTCTTTCAGGTGGGTAGTGATGATGCAGCAGTGAGAGGCTCACAATCAATTAAGAGAGACTTCACGACACCCTGGGGCAAATCCTAAAGAGATCAGGAGCTCAAGTTGTGTTCTCTTCCATCCCTCTGACATCAGTGATGGATGAGGAAACATTTAGGAAGAGTCAACAGGTCAATTCATGGCTCTGGGATGGGTGTCATCGACATGGGGTTGGATTTTATGATCAAAGTGGAGTTTACAGGGCAGCAGAACTGCAAGCAACCAATGGGATGAATCTGTCCCAGAGGGGGAGAAGGGTTCTAGGGTAGAAGTTAGCAGGGCTCATTGATAGGGCTTTTAAATAGATTCAAGGGGGAAGGGGTTATTAATCTCATGCTTGCCTGTGACAAACATTGGACAGCTCACCAGAGGCAGAGGGATGGAGTGCTAGCGAGGGCTCTCAACTTGTTTCCCTGAGGCAAGCCAAGGACAAAGCACTGGGACACCCCAAGGGAATCAAGAGGGATTCACCTAACAGGGTGACACTGCCAGCCCAGCTGAAGTGCCTCTGTGCTAATGCACACAGCTTGGGCAATAAACTGGACACATTAAGGGCCACTGTGCTGCTAGGATGCTAAGACATAGTGGCTATTACTGAAACTTGGTGGGATGATTCCCATGACTGGAATGTAGGGATAGATGGGTACAAGCTCTTTAGGAAGGACAGGCAGGGTAGGAGGGGAGAAGGTGTTGTTCTCTATATCAGTGAGCAGCTGGAATCAATGGAGATCCACCTGGGGAACGATGATGAGCTGGTTGAGAGCATATGGGTGAAGATTAAAAGGAAGACAGGAGAAGGAGACGTTACTGTAGGGGTCTGCTACATGCCACCTGACCAGCAGAATCAAGAAGATGAGGCCCTCCACAGGCAAATAGAAGTGGCTTCACATTCACAAGCCCTGGTCCTTGTAGGGGATTTCAACCACCCTGACATCTGCTGGAGGGACAACACAGCCTGGTACGAGCATTTCAGGATGTTCCTGACATGCATAAATGACAACTTCTTCCTCCAAATGGTAGAGGAACTAACAAGAAAAGCTGACATGTTGGACCTTGTTCTCACCAATAGAGAAGGGTTGGTGACCAATGTGAGGCACAGGGATAACCTTGGCTGCAGTCACCATGATGCAATAGAATTTGAGATTCTCAGGGCAACTAGGAGGACATATCCCAAGCTTATAACCGTAGACTTTAGGTATGCAGATTTTGATCATTTCAGGGATCTGCCATGGGACGAGGGGCCCAGAACAGTTGATGAGTATTCAAGGATCACCTTCTCTATGCCCAGGAGCAAAGTATACCCACAAAGAGGAAAGCAGGAAAGAATGCTAGATGACCTGCCTGGATGAACAAGGAGCTCCTGGACACTGTCACAGAAAAATAAACTCTACAAGGAGTGGAAGAAAGGACAGCTAGAATGGGGGGCATATAAGGATGCTGCCTGAGCAGCAAGAAACCTGGTTAGAAAAGCTAAAGCTCAGTTAGAATTCAATCTAGCCAGGGAAATCAAGGGAAATAGTAAAACTTTCTGTAAGTATATTAATGGTAAAAGGAAGACTTGGGAAGGTGTGTGTCCCCTCAGAAAGCAAACAGGTGAGCTGGTGACAAGTGACATGGAGAAGGCTGAGGTTCTCAATGACTTCTTTACCTCAGCCTTCACTGCAAGGGCTCCAATCAGACTCCCAGAATAACAGAAGATAATGGCAGAGACTGGAAGAAGGAACTGCCCATTGTAAGTGAAGATCAGGTTTGTGACCCTCTGAAGAACCTGAAAGTGTTCAAGTCCATGGGACCCGATGAGATACACCCACGGGTGCTGAGGGAACTGGTGGATGAGGTTGCTAAACCACTCTCTATTGTATTCCAAAAGTCGTGGCAGGCCAGGGAAGTCCCCACTGACTGGAAAAGGGGAAAGATAACCCCTATCTTCAAAAAGGGAAAGAAGGATGACCCAGGGAACTATAGACCAGTCTCACTTCTGTGCCCGGTAAGATCATGGAACGGATCCTCCTGGAGGCACTACTGAGACAGAAGAATAATGAAGAGGTGATTTGGTACAAGCAGCACAGCTTCACCAAGGCCAAATCCTGCCTGACAAACCTGGTGACCTTCTATGACAAGGTCACAACATTAATAGATGAAGGCCAAGCAACCGATACCATTTACTTGGACCTGAGCAAAGCCTTCGACACTGTCCCACACCACATCCTGGGCTCCAAGCTGGTAAAGTCTGGGTTTGATGGATGGACCATTCAATGGATAAAGAACTGGCTGGATGGCTGCACCCAAAGAGTGGCTGTCAGTGGGTCCATGTCCAAGTAGATGCCAGTGACAAGTGGAGTCCCTCTGGGATCAGTGGTGGGACCAGTCTTGTTCAACATCTTTGTTGGCAATATGGACAGCAGCATTGAGTGTACCCTCAGCAAGTTTGGTGACGACACCAAGCTGTGTGGTGCAGCAGACACGCTGGAGGGAAGGGATGCCATCCAGAGAGACCTTGACATACTGGAGAGGTGGGCCTATAACAATCTCATGAAGTTCAACAAGACCAAATGCAAGGTCCTACATCTGGGTCGGAGCAATCCCAAGCACCGATATAGGCAGGGCAGGGACTGGCTTGAGAGCAGCCCTGAAGAAAGGGACTTGGGGGTGCTGGTGGACAAGAAGCTCAGCATGAGCCACCACTGTGCACTTGCAGCCCACGTTGAGGGCCAAAAATAAAAATGTGTCAGTGTGGGCTGAAATTCCCCCCACACCAACAATAACCAGGCTAGCTCAGTCTGGAAGCAAATGAAAGCTCTATTTACAAGCAAATCTACAATCTATGATGAAATGCAATGAATATGTACAAATATACACAATTCACAACATTTACAAATATATATAATCAACAGAAAATGCACAACCAAGCTTCCTTTGCTTCCCCCCAAAGGGAACCTTTCCCAAGGGGGTCTCTCTCCCAGGGGCCTCCCCCCAAGTCCCCCTGGCAGAAAGCAGTGTTAGCTAAAGCAGAAAGTTGTTAACTTAGCTCGCCAAGGTCACTGTGTTATCTTCCGCCAGAAGAGAAGAAGAAACAGCAAACAAACAGCCCTGCAGACTCCCCACTTTGAGTAGTTCTTAAACATTTCTATCTATCCAATGGAAGTGTTTAGAACAATCATTATTTTGCTTTCTTATACCCAATAGTGACTTATTTACACTCTTTCGCTTTCTCTGCTTGAACTTTGCAAAGGAAAATTAAAGAGACAGTTTCAAACCATCACAAGCCCAGAAAGCCAATCATATCCTGGGCTGCATCAAGAGAAGCATAGCCAGCAGGTCAAGGAAGGTAATTCTCCCCCTGTACTCTGTTCTGGTGAGACCCCACCTGGAGTACTGCATCCAGTTCTGGAGCCCCTATTACAAGAAGGATCTGGATGTGCTGGAATGTGTCCAGAGATGAGCCACGAGGATGATCAGAGAGCTGGAGCACCTCTCCTATAAGGACAGACTGAAAGAGTTGAGGCTGTTCAGCCTGGAGAAGAGAAGGCTCTGAAGAGACCTTATTGTGGCCTTCCAGTATATTAAGGGGGCCTACAAGAAAGCTGATGAGGGACTTTTTAGGATGTCAGGTAGCGATAGGACTAGGGGAAATGGAGCAAAACTAGAAGTGGGTTGTGCTGGGTTACACCCATCCTGGATGGGCCTGAAAAGAACCCAGCCCCCAGTTGGACAAAAGAAACTTAATCCAGGGGGGGGACTTGGCCCCTCCCCTGCTGGGAGAAGGGGGGTCCCCTAACTCAAAAGTGGTCTATTCCACTCCCCCTTCCTGTCCAGCAAGCCTATAAAAAGGGTGGACATCTCACTGCTCGCTCTTTCCTGCCTTGTCTGCTCAAAAAGATCACTTGCTGCTGCCACTGCCTTCTGCACTTTACCACGTGGCTGGGGCCTCCTTTCTCCCAACTGAATCCACTGACATCCAAGGGAACACAAGGCCATCCAGGCTGGGTTTTGTATATTTTTTCCCACTTACTCTCATCCCTCACCTCTGTGAATCCTCCTGTTACTGATATATATATATATATATATATATATATATAAAATTATTCTTTCTTTCCCTTTTGTAAAAAAAGAAAAATTTACTTCTCCTACTTCCAAACCAACTTCAGACTATTTCTTTCACAAATTTACTTCCCCTCTCCCCTACGCTTTTTTTTTCTTTCTTCTCTCTCTCCACCCTGCCAAGAGAACAGGAGAGGGGCAGGGGGAGGAATCTCAATCTATTATCATTTGAGCTCCTAAACTCCAGTCAGAGCTCAAACCACCACATAGGTAGATTCAGATTGGATGTTGGGAAGAAGTTCTTCACCAGGAGGGTGGTGAGACACTGGAACAGCTTGCCCAGGGAGGTGGTGGAAGCCCCATCCCTGGAGTTTTATGAGGCCAATCTGGATGTGGCTCTGAGCAACATGATCTAGTGTGAGGTGTCCCTGTCCATGTCAGGAGGGTTGGAATTGGATGATCCTTGTGGTGCCTTCCAATCCTAGCAATTCTATGATTCTATGAAGGTAAAACCTCAATTTTTCCTTTCACTGTCAGAAATAATGGACTCATTCTAGATTTAAGGCAGTCAAAATTATACCAGACTTTGGCCCAAGGCTTTACATAAGAATTTATTACACAGACTAATATATTAAGTCAATTAGCAAGGCATGAAAATCAGAGTCCGACTTCATCCTGTCATCCTGTTAATCTCTGACTGTTTTTGGTGTCCTGTTCTGAACAGCAGTAGGCTGTAAAATTCTGCATGGGTTTCACTGCCTGTAGCCTGGGAATTGCTTCATCCCCATGAGGGATGGCTGAGGGTTTACACCCAGGAAACCCGTTAGGTTGGGAATTCTTGTACAATTCAAACTGTTTCTGAGACTTGCAGATGTTTGTAACACCATGTGTGCACAGAAACACATATTTACATAAACACACAGAGCTTTTTTTTTTCCCCTCTTCCTTTTCTGTTTGGTAATACACTTTCCCTGCAGTCATTTATATTCAAAGTCTGTTCATCTGTTCATTTCTCTAGCAGCAGCACTTTCAGTGAAATGTTTCTATTCGGTGCCAAGTAATGGTAGCTAGAGTTATTTACCCTATAAATCTTGGTAGATTCGGTTTTGTAATTTATATACACATCCAATTTCTACCAATTTCATTGGCAGTTTTCTCTTTGGATTTTGTTTTATTTCTATTTTTGAGCTATAGCTTTGTTGAAGACTTACAGCTCTCTGTAAAATTTATGATGTATTATTAGAATTATCTAGTAATGCAAAAGTGAGAGAAATAAACCTCTAACTCTAAATATTAAAATAGTTTGCAGAAAATGGAGTTAATGTTTCATGAAATAAATGTCATAATATGAAAAACATATTTTAATGGGAAATTTTTCAAAGACTGATGTTTCTTTTCTAACATCAGTTACTATTATTCACATGAATCATAAAACCCAGACTGATTAGGTTATTTGGTTGATCTGTATGACAATAAATACTTTTAAAACTATATGGATTTGCGGTTATGATGAGCTGACATAAGATCAGTATGAGCCTGTGAATGTAATTTTAGCCAGCTGACACGCCTGCTATTGGTTTGCTCTCAAGAGCAATCATACTGATGGTTGGTATCTCTGATGTTGTTAGAAAAAGATAAGCTGTAAACCAAGATAATGCTCTTACATGCTGTGCTAGAAAAGCTCAGCAGATGTTCAGGTCAAGTACAGAGAACCACACAATTGTTGTTATCAGATCACTTGGTATTATAATGGGTGGACAGATGTTGGTAGGAGATGAACACCCCAGTGGAGCTGAGCAGGTTTGTTCAGCATGAGCCCAACCGCAGTCACTGCTCAGAGGAAGGGAAGGCTTTCCAGGAGCTGCTGCGGGATTTCATCAGGACTCAACACAGTTTTACAGGGTGCTCCACACCCCCCTTCCCCCACCTCCATCAGCAGAGGTTTGAATGCAGAAGGACAAAGAAAGACAAAGGCACTTCCCCTCCCCCAGGGGACAGGTAAAAAGGTGTCCATTCTTCCCTCTGGGAGCTGAGGTCCCTCACAAGTATTCGATCATGGGAGAAGCCCGTGCTGGGATTTGGAGTTGTGACTGAGTTCTTCCTGGACAGTATATATTGTCTCTGGACATATTATCTAGATCTTAATCTTAATCCTAAACAGAGAGGTCAGAAAGTGGTCTCATTTTGGCTCTCATTTTTTGATCAGTTTTGGCACTCATTTTGGACTCACTCTGGATTTGCAGTGAAATTGGAGAGATCAGCACTCGGACCTAGCTTCTCCCCGGACCTGCCTACCCTGGAGTCCTGCTCCCTGCCTGCTGTTGGAGTGACCCTGCCTGCCGTAAAACTGCAGCTGTTCACTGGAACACGCTAGCAGTGCAACTTCTCTTGCACTGCTCAAACAGTGCTGCTACATGAGTTTTGCCTCTTGGCAGCTGTGTCTAAGGACACTTTAATTTTGGTGGGTCCATTTTCCTTTGGAATTGTGCCATGTTATCCACAAATTGGATATAAACTTGCAGTTCTGGAGCCTGCCACCAAGGAGAGACCTAGGGACTATCTCCAAATTCCTGCTCTATCCTCATGATTAAAACTGTTATTCTCAGCTTTCCCTAAGGTCCTGGCTTGCCTCTGATATTATAAATGGGGTAAAGCTATTTTGTGGCTTAGCCTTTTCCATTTTCTGAATTCTCTTACTTGTACTAAAGTTGCCCATAAGCATCCTTGTAGAATTTGTGACAGAACAGAACCTGTAAATAAAATTTAAGATAATTTTGGGGTGGGGTTTTCAGGAAATTAAGGTAACTATATTTTTATAATTCCTGCCTCATTAATGTATTCCCAGTCAAAACACACAGACAGGCAGAAGCTGCACAGACCTATTCAGAAGCACTTCACCCTCTGTGCATAGTAAGCCTGACCCTGCATCTCCCATCTCATGCATACCAATTGGATGCATAATTTTTAAAAGTGTTTAATGAAGGATACAGTCTAATGAGTACAGTTGTGGTAGCACTGCTGCCTGATGTGTGGACATGAAAAATCTCCAGTTTTTGTTAAAAAATGGAAAGCAGCAGGGGCTGTTTCAGCAAGGGGTGCTGGGTGCCTGGAGAAAAAAAACAATCATTGCCCTCAATCTCCTTCCTAGACCTGCAATAACACAGAATACACTTGCAAGCATTTTTAAAATCATAGAATTGTTGGGGTTGGAAGGGACCTCAATGGCCATGGGCAGGGACACCTCACACTAGATCATGTTGCTCAGAGCCACATCCATCCTGGCCTTATAAACCTCCAGGGATGGGGTTTCCACCACCTCCCTGGGCAACCTGTTCCAGTGTCTCACCACTCTCATGGTGAAGAACTTCTTTCTAACATCCAATCTAAATCTACCCACTTCTATTTTTCTTCCATTCTCCCTACTCCTATCATTAACTGACACCCTAAAAAGGACTAAATGTCCTGAGCAACTGAAATACAAAAACCCCATTAAAATTAAATTAATGTGCTCATAAGTCCCACAGCTTTCAAATCTTCAGCTTATTTTTAAAAGCACAATGGCAAAATACATAATAAATGGCCTGCTGTTTCAACATTCCTTATTCTTGGGGATAGAAATTGTGGGTGAATTCCACTGCACAGCAGAGATACAAGGTAGCAGAGAGATTTCTCCTATGTCAGAAGAAATTAATTTCTCCACATCTGTATATCTTCACAAAAAGTATGAACTTTCTCCTATATAGTAATCTTTCAATAAAGGAAAAAGACGGTAAGAAGATGTGTGTTCAAATCTAAGCACTAAAATAGCAGCTACATTTTGATGAACACTGTCACAGTCAGAGGAACAACAGAAGTGTTTGACTGTGCAGTTTTGATAATACAGCATGTCCTAAAGACTCTTTTTTCTCCAGATTGAAGCAGGATCCTCATAAAGTTGGAGAGACTTAGCAGAATCTCATAACTGAGCTCCACATTGGCTAAAATTCAACCAGGATGGAGAGCAATCACTGAGGAGCTCAGCAGCTGAGCTCAGCAGCCAATCTCAAGCCACTGAAAACTGGAAATTAAGCAGTGGCATGTACTACTGATTACATTTTCCCCCAGATGGATACCAGTGATGAATGCATTTCAAATGCCAGTATTTGCAGCCTTTGTTCAGGATGCTACAACCTTTGCATTACATTATTGGCAAATGCCTTGCTTGTATTTGCCCATATACTGCTGTTTGCTGCCTGCCATCTGGGCTTGCAATGCTCTCTTCATTTTTCCTTTCTACTGTGTGTAATTATTTCCCCAATGACCTAGAAAACATTGTAAACTTCTTAAATGAAATGACCTTGATGCCTAAGTACATTTTTGGTCTTCCTTGTACTATTTTAAAATACACGTTCTACTGATAGGATTGTATATTAATTTTAGTTCATGTTTTTATTAGTATCTTATTTTATTGTGGTGGCTTCTAAAACAAAAGATAATCCTTTTTGATTTGTTTGTGCAATTTGCACTTACATATCATCTGTGAAAGGGGATCCTCTCTTAGTCAAATTTTTTAGAGGATTTACTTGTCTCCAGGTAAAAGGATTAGACAGAATCTTTCACCATTGATTCATGGAGTTTGTTGCTTTAGGTGCCATAACAGAGTTTTGAATTTACTCCTCTCTCCTCCCAAACACACTCTAGTGTCATTCTTGTCATTACCCCATTCATGTGCTGGTTTAGAAAAGCAGAAGTATCACTTTAAATCCTCTGTTTTTCCCAGAAGAACCTGAAGCTACATCTCTGCCAGGCCACAGAATGTAAGCAACCAGTTATAACTGTCCTGAGGTGCAGATTTTAGTGTTGCTTTTTCAAGATATTCTGCTTTGCATGGAACAACTGAAAATGCCAAGTTTCTTTGGTTGAATTAACTTAATTATATCTTATTTTAAAAGTAACATATTGCATTAAATCATGAGCGATACAGGCTTTTCTGAAACACAGTATCATCCATGATACATGAAACAAAATTGTTGACATCATAGCAAAAGTATACACCTCTACCACTACAAACCAACTGCAATGTCATCTTCAAGTTGCTATGGAATAAATATACATACACATCCTTCTCTTCCTTATAAACCCCTGCAGGAGCAGAGCTCAAAAGGAGATGACTACAGGACTTCAGATTTAGCCCCAGAGAGCTTCAGAAGACTTAAATCTGAAGGCAAGGTGTTGTAGTTAGATTCCCAAGTAAGTCTGGCCACCCCAGACCCACAGACAAAGGCACTCACACACACTCAAATAAGCCAAGTATACCATGTGTCCCTTTATTGATTTCCAGCAAATGCATACCGACCTGAATGTAACCATACAAGCAAAGGTCCCCCAGAGGCTATTGCTTTCCCCCATTGTATCTGCACTGGTTGGAGGTCGGTAGGAGTGAGACTTCATGGATCTCCCCATGGAGGCAACATGACATTCTCGATATCGCAGCTGCCGAGCTCCTGGGGAGAAGTCTCTCCTTTTATTCTGCTGTGGTCCAGCCCCTTGTCCCTGTATGCTTGCCCAGAACATGTGGGGATAGGTGCCAAACTCCACCTCCATGTGCATAAGAGTGAGGGTTCCCGTGCATGTCCACTAGGTTTGGGAGGCCACAGACAGCAGCATGACAATTATCCTTGCATGCTTTCCTAATCAGCCTTGCCTTCAAGACTCCCTTGGATCAGTTTTGACACTCATTTCGGACTCACTACTTACCTCCTCCTTACACATTCCAAAATATTTGTGGGGCAACAACGGACCATTTCTCAATTAACCTACTCTAATGCATGCCATGTTAACCTGTCCTAATACACAAGGGCTTGCAGAGCTTATAAATACTGCAGCAGCACACTTTGAGTCTGTGCAATTTGGTATCCCTGAAGACACTCTGCAGCTGGTATACCAGGTCACAGCAATGGGACAAGTCAGCGTATCCTATGCAGACACTCTAATCTACACTGGCACCTAAATTCTCATCTAAGAAATGCATTTAGGAACAAAAGCCTCAAGCAAAATATGTCTGCAGCTGCCATATACATGCAGCAGTACTGCTGCAGTGTAGAGCTATGTGGACTGGTAATTTTGTATCATGGAGTGGGAGCCTAAGGCCTGAGCTAGACAGATGTGTTTGGAATTTACGCAGTGCTTTTTTGGTTTTTTTGGTTTTTTTGGGGTTTTTTTCATTTGCTGCTGATTTAAACACTACATTTAAAAAATGTGGGGTTATTAATCACTATAAAAAGAAAATATCCAGTGCTTTGTGTAAGGAATTGAGTAAACAAGGGTAGGAGTAATAAATTACAGTGCTCACATAGGGAAAAGAGATATGTTAACATATCCTGACATAATGGCTCTAGAACAGGAGTCTTACAACTAGAGAGAAGTTTGTCTTCCTGAGAGAAACATTTTGAACTCTAGTTGAAAAGGAAATACTTCCATTCTTTGAGGAAAAACAAAAAAAAGTATAAATTTTTACTTGAAGATTTTTTGGGACCCTCAGGAAACAAAACACCTATTTACATCCTTGGGAATTTTACTGTAATATACCCAAAGAAAACATTTTAAAGTCAGTTGTCCTTTGTAGGGGGGAAGGGGGTTTGGTTGTTTAATTTTAAAATTAAGACATCATTAGCAAATGTTTCCTATTCTTTTTCTTCTTACAGAAACAATAACGCATAAAGCAAATAAACTCCACTTTTTTGCCTTTTCCAGGTGTCTGTTAATCTTCATCTGCTCAGACGAAAATATCAAACAGACAAGCTAAACAATTGTTATCAGGAAAGAAAATGATCCATCAAGCAGGCATACATATTCAGGTTCCTGTCCTGTGCAGGCAAGCCACTTTCAGGACTGTTGTGATGCCTTCCAGTCTGGGCACACCATGTCTCACAAGAGAAGTGCTGCCTTGAAGAGTGTTCTGAATGACTACCTCCTCCTGAGGGTGTCGGCTTGGGCTGCCAGGATTGACACTGGGAAGAAATAGGCATTGCATCTGTCCATTGCATCACACTGAATTACAGTTTGATCAGTTACATGATGAAACTCAGATGAGTCATTCCCTAATGCTCTTTTCTTGTCACTAACAATGTGGTAAGAGGTAAAAAAAATGAGTGCAGAGAGACATCTACTGTATATGCCAGAAGTCGTGTGAAATGTGTTCTGCCAGATATTTATTTATATGAATGGTATTGACTGGAAAGATCAATGACCCCCAAGACAGATGAAAAGTTGTTATTTGATATGTATTGTGGATTGGGCTTTGAATCAAATCCCCTTCTTGGAAATATTCAAGAAAGTATTATCTGTGTGAAAATTAATGGAAAAGGAGTTATTGCCTTATAACCAAATGATGTAGGGATGCACATCTGGTTGTTTAGAAATTTGATTTGTGACACATTACTGAATGCAGTCCTGGAACCTGCAGTACATCATAGTGAGGGACAGAAGTGGATGTTTTATAGACTTTTTATGCTTATATAGGTAGTATCTCACTTATCATAAGGTAAATGAAAGCTGACAGGTTTGATCCTACAAGGACTTCTTGTGCTAAATTACTTACATTTTAATGGGTAATGAGGTGATAGACTCATAAATCTATTCTCACAGATTGGTATTGCAAGAAATAGAAACTAGAAGAAACTCTCAAAAAGGTACATAAAACAGCAAATCAAAGTGAGTTGTCTCCTGTTGAGCCTGTATTGTACCAAACTCCTCTAAATGGCTGATCAAATATGAAGCTGTATCTGAACTATTGTGTCTCTTGGGTGTGGGAGAAGGTAGGGGGCTGTGAAACACCCTGCCTCTTCTCTTCTCCAACTGCAGACAAGGAGGTGGCCAGGGAGTCAAGGGATGTGAGGAAGTTTGTGGAAAACCCATGTGGATCAAAGGATTACAGAAGTGCAATGAATGAAAGGCAAAAATCCTGTTGCTGCTGTAAACATAATTCCTTTATTGCCCCAAATAGCTGAATTTGGGGCAATATAGGATTTCTTATCTTTTACATTAACCCTCTTAACCAGTAGAATTCAGCCCTGTACACAAGCTAAAAACAGTTCCCCATAAAAGCACAAAAAAGAGTTCCCTACAAAAGCAATTCCAGCATGTCTGTAGGTCCATCTTTTGCAGGATGTTGCTTTTGGTACTAAAATGATATTTTTGTTTTGTTCTTCCTACTAAACAAGTTTGCAGCTTGATGTTCTTCAGTTTGGGAAGGTTATGCAATCCCATGCCTTCTGCATTAATCTTAGAAGTCTTTGTTGTTTGCAGAACAGCAGCTGCCATATCTCCCCTTTTCTCTTTGTTTTTTAGAACATCTTGAACAACTAAGGCAGTCATGCCTCTGCTTTTTGCATTTTTATAATCATTGACCAAAAGACTAGTAATATAAATGCAAGCAACAAAGCTATTACTATTCCTACATTCTTAAATTTAAGCCTCTAAACCATTTTTTTAATTTAACCATTTGAAATTATTACTTAAATCACATATGATACTCTGATGAGTCAAAGTTTGTAACTTGGTTATTTCATCTTCTAACTGATAATGCAGTATTTTAACATTCACTTACAGTGCTAGGTCATAAACTCCTAATAAATGTTTTTTTTTTATTTGAACCCATGTATGTTCTGTACTATTCCATTTTAAGGCAGTGACACACAAACTCATGTGAACGTGTTCCCAAACACACAATAATTGAGAGTGTATTGGCATAGCCTCCTGTTGATCACCTATCCACAATACAGGCTTCCAAAACCTATAGCCTAGCAACAATTTGCTCATCAATTCTTTCTTGAACTTGTAATTCCTGGGTAACATTTTGCAATGCTTCTCCTTTTTCACTTTAAATTCCTGCCCAGTGATCTGGTAACAAATGGTGACCATACAAAGGCAGAGGTAGATCTGCTTGAGCAGAATAATCACAAGACGGTGTAGCAATATTTTTGAAGACACTGGTGGCTGTGGGGTTCCTAGTGACGTTTCACCTATGAGCTGATTCCTGCATTGTCAGGTGAGATGTTTGAGGTACGAGGTTGTGGAACTGATCTCTCCATCTTATGACATGTCTTGACTTTTCTTGCTGGTATCCACTGAGGATCTGTAGGTGACAAAACACAATCACATCCCTTCCCTATGCTAACAAATCAACTGGCCCTTTCCATGGATCTCCCTGTGTGATGTGTCTGGATAATTCCCCCATTTTGTTTTTTAAGACAGGCGTTTCAATGTAGCATGAGCATGTTTGCCTGTGCTGCGATGTCATAGAGACTGCTTGCCCCATGTTGAATCTGCCATTGCTGTAAAATGATTGTGTATTATGTGCTGTGTAGGGAGGTCTGTTATCAATTTTAATTTCTTTTGGCACTTTCATGATTGCAAAATAGCTCAGTAAATTACTCCATAGATGTGATCTTTCTGTCTGGGAGCTGCAGTGGCCTGTACCAAGTTATCTTTTAAAAGTGTCACATCTTTTTATTTACCTAGCCAGGTTGGGGTTGGTCTCTTCTCCTAGGCAACCAGCAACAGAACAAGAAGACAGTCTCAAGCTGTGTAGGGGGATGTTTAGGCTTGATCTTAGAAAGAAGCTCTTCACAGAAAGAGTGATTGCCCATTGGAATGGGCTGCTCAGGGAAGTGGTGGAGTCGACGTCCCTGGACGTGTTTAAGAAAAGACTGGATGAGGCCCTTAGTGCCATAGTCTAGTTCATTAGTTAGGGTTAGGTGATGGGTTGGACTTGACGATCTTGGAGGTCTCTTCCAACCTGGATGATTCTGTGATTCTGTGAGATAGTACCTAATCTAGTATGCTTCTAATTAAACTTCAAGGTATGTTTGAAAACTTAATCTTGTAACCTTTGCCAATTTACTGCAATAACTGAGGCACCTGGGGCTGTTTAGTCTTGAGAAGACTGAGAGAGGATCTGAACAATGTCTATAAATATCTGAGGAGTGGGTGTCAAGCAGAGGGGGCCAAGCTCTTTTCAGTAATGCACAGAAATAAGACAAGGAACAGTGAATACAAACAGGAACAAAGAAGGTTTCACCTCAACATGAGGAGAAACTTCTTTACACTGAGGGTGACAGAGCACTGTAACAGGCTGCCCAGGAGGTTGTGGAGTCTCCTTCTCTGGAGACTTTCAAAACCCACCTGGATGCATTCCTGTGTGGACTACTCTAGGTGATCCTGCTTTTGGCAAGGGGCTTGGACTCTATGATTTCTGGAGGACCCTTCTAACATTCTGTGATTCTGGTAATCCTTATCGTGAAGCGCTGTCATCAATATAAAAAAAGGACCAGAAGCATTCTGTAATATCCCTACTCTAAATTCCTGACTTTACCTACTAGAAATCTATGGTAAAATAAAAGATAATGTCAAAGTTAAACCTTGAATAAATTTCTGAAAAAAAGGCAAAAAAGATTTTATACTATATAGAGCTCTTCTGAAATGCCATGGCACTCAGAAAAAGTCCTAAATCATTCAACATAGAAGAGAACTATTGACCTGTGAACTTACGAACAACTTATTCTAGTTAAAATTTCACCAAAATAATTTTAATTACAATTTCTCCAATCACAAAACTTCTTATTTATTTATTACCACCATTATCACTATTCTACTATTATCAGTTGCTATCACCTTTATTGTTATTAATATTACTCCTATTACTGCTATCTATTCTTATTACTTACCATCACTTATACTTTATTATTCTATGCTATCCTGTGTTATTCTATTACTTATTTATTATCACTTATCTTGCATTATTTTATTACTTATTTATTACTTAAAATATTGTGATCAATTTCCAATTACTTATTACTTATCATATTTTATTATAATTACTCATTGCTTATAATGACTCATTATCTATTATTATTGCTACTGTTCCTATACCTATTCCTATTAATATTACTATTGCTACTATTAGTATTATGTTTTTCTCTTGCATATCACATACCTTCCATCTCAACTTTATGTACTTCAATTTACACTGGATTATTTCCCAATTTTTAAACTTCTTTTTTTTTCATCTTCTGACTACATCCTTTTCTTGGTAATTTTATCTGAAACTCTCTGATTACATTCTAAATGTCTAAATACTTTTGGCTTTTAACTTTTACTTTTTGTTGCAATTTTGCCTAAAAATCTCAAATTACATTTCTCATATCAAAATAATTTTGTTGTTCTCTAGCTGTCAATTTGTCTTGCCATTTTTCTGAAAATACCCAACTATATTTGTCATAGTACAATACTTTTATTTTCTAGCTTTTACTTTTTCTTGGATTTTTTTTTTTTGTAAATATCCAATCATTCATATCAAAACACTCCTGTTTATTAACTTTTAATTTGTTTTGCATTTTTTCTGCAAATATTCAATCACATCTATACAAAAATACTTCTATTTTTTAGCTTTTATATTTTTCTTGCTATTGTTTATGAAAATATCCAATTATATTCTTTATACCAAAATACTGTTTTCTGCTTGTAGTTTTCTTGGAATAGTTTTTTCTATAAATCAGTAATCGTGAGAGAGTATTAGACTGAATGCTCCTGCATTCATTATTGTTTTATTTACATTTCTCAAACATGTTGCAATTCACCAGGAGTCAATTTTCACTCTGGAAAACTATTCCTTATCAGTTTGTACAGTAGAGCCAATCCACACTATGAAAGTTACCTTGTGAGTCTGCAAAGTAAGTGTGGTGATTAGGGATGGAGAATTATAGTTATTAATTATGAATTATGAAATATGAATTATTAAAATTATTAATTATTACAGTTATTAATGTTTGATTAATCACCTTATATATATACAGATTCGAATGCATGGTTGTAGAAATATAGCCCATAACTGGTTTAGTATATACAGTGTGATCCAATATAATATTTTCAGAATCTATTAAGGGAACGAAGGGTGCAGTTCCGCCGCTTGTCCACGAGATGGAGACCCGACAAGACGCTTGCGGCTCTTAACTATGTACAGAGATATTTATAATGTTATCATGAGGCAAGTCAATCTGGAAATACCACGCGCCTACGCGTGGGCATTTTGAATAGAATGTTACTGAATGTTGCACACATGGAAAGATACATTCTGTCTTTCTTTGTAGCGAGTCAAGTTGCTGGGTTATGCTGGCTAATCGCTGCTGTCTGTCAGCTGTTGTCCTGTCTGTCAGCCCAGGGCTGGTCCCATCCAGGTGGTGACTTTCTCCTCCCGCCTCCACGGGTGGGGGCAAGGCTTTCTTCCTCCTCCCACAGGGGGGTGACTTTCCTTTCTGCTCCCGTGGCCGGGAAGGGGTGAGGCTTTCTGCCAATTGGCGGTTTCTCTTAGTAGGGTCGGCCTTTCTCTTTGCAGGTGATGGTTCCCTGTGGGCGGGGTCGGCCGTCTCCTATCCTGGAGATGGGTTCAGGAGAGGGGTGCAGTGAAGCGGCACTTCCCCCTCGGCTTGGCTCAAAGTGAGCTGACTATACCAAATCTCGGCGACTGCTCCCATTTAGGTGACAATGCAGTCTCTGGCTTGATCTCTTTCTCTCTTTCTTCTTGATCTTTCTCTCTCTCAGGAAATCCCGGGTTACATTACCCTGATGGCTCAGGGCTGTGGAGCAGCTACAATGGGAGGCTCCTTTTCTCTCTCCCGCAAACGGCTGGGGTCACGCAAGATGCGTTTCTGCTTATGATTGCAGCAGTTCTGGACTGCCAGACTAGGGCTAGTCCCTCCCCTGCTGGGCTAAAGCTTACCCTCTCAGGGTTTTCCGCAGTCCTCTTGACTGGGCTTACGACGCCAGCTATCTGTAGCTCAAGTGAAGGGATCATCCTTTGCTGGTTCCTCGAGCAGCTCAGTGGGCTGGCTTCTTTCCATATTAGAGGCTTCTAGTATGCTTGCATGTGGGAGTGAGAAGACTTATAGCTTACGCAGTGTGAGCTTATGTAGCGAGTGGAAGCAAAAGTAGAGAGCAAGGTAGTAAACAGTATACAGTATACCCCTGAAAAGCTTGTGCCTTTCTGAATCTTCCATTTGGTTACCAAGAAATTAACTCATTTTAGGTTGATGCTATCATCGTTTATAGAGCCACAACTATAGAAAGGACTCCTGGGTCATTAAATCCAAAAAAAAACTCCATCTGAATAGCTGGCACTCTAAGACAAATATGAAAACCACCAATGGAGTAAAGTTTTTATTTAAACTCCATCCCATTCCATTTTAAGGCTGACCTATAAATTCATGCTAAGTAGCAAATGTTTCTTTCCCATTCTTTTATAATGAAACAGTGTCATTGCTTCAGAAAAACAGAAATGCATGAGTCTTTCTACAATTCTTAGTTGTGAGAAAGGGGAAATACACATGGAGGGAAATCTGATTAATAGCAGAAACCAGAAAGTAGTGAATAGAAAATTATTCTTTGCTTTTGTTTTAGTTGTTCTCACCACACATATGGGCATTAAATCAGTTTCTCCTCAGCTTATCACAGTTCTTTGTAAGGCATAAAGACCCTTCCCCATGCTCCTTCCCTGCATGTGAGACACTAAGAAAAAAGGCATAGCAACATGTAATGCAGTAAAAATTTTGATCTCTGTAGCTGAAATATAAAGGAGAGGAAAAGAGCACATATGCTATCTCTGAAAGATTACTCCTATAGGGAAAATATAACTGAGCTATATCCTAGAAATATATCTTAAAGCACCATTATATCTAACAAACACAAGAGTTGATGACCTTCTAAATTCAGAACAGGGTGATATGCTGTCCTGAGCTGGTGGGGTTTTTTTCTTGTTGGAAAGATGGATAACTGCTAACCTCAAGAATAAATAAAACATAAAAATAATAATAAATGTCAACAACAAACCTCTTCTTAATCCATTTTACAGTAAAATATCCTTTTTTACCTAAACATCATTGCACAAGTAAATTCTTGCTACTTTTCTTCATTCACTCACTCACACGTGTTTCTATGTATAAGATATATGGAGTTGACACAACAGGGAGGGGAAAAAAAGCTCAGGCAGAATGTATATGGTATCCTGAAATGCAAACAGCAGTACTAGAAAATAAATTAAATCTTCATTTACTACTGTTTATTCTTCTTGTACAATGGAGATTTCTGAAAATCTCTTTCATTACAACAATGACACACTGCCTCTCGCTTCCTCCTTTTCTTTCAATTGATGACTTACAAATCTGTAAATATGGATCTTCTATCATACTCTTATCTGTTACCTTTTATTTTTTCACACAAACCCAGGTACTATTGTGCGTCAGCTGTAGAAACGAATCAGGAATGCTTGCGTCTTTTGGCCAAATGTAATTTTGAGTCACTACACCCACATTTAGCAGCCTATGTTTTCAGGTCATCTGTCAACCGAGAAATGATAATCCTGCATTTGGGCTCTCTTTTCCTGTTCTGTCCCTACAGTTCCTTACTGAATACACTGTTTGTCATTCTTTGTAGTAAAGCAACAAATAGCTTAGAAATTACTAATGACTAAATTCACTTCTTTTATGTATCAGCTGAGGACCATGAGTGGTTCCTCAAAACATGCAAGATGTGAATAAAATCTCCTTTACATAAAGAGAAAGCCAGACTAGACCTCCCCAGAGCTGGAGGGTACTTGCACTGTCTGTTTCAAAGGCACTTTGTCTTCTTTAAATTCCATTAAGTCCAGGAGTAACACATACACTTATATACATTTGACATTTTTTTCTGCACGGTGGCATACAGGATAGTGCTTACAGCCCAAATTTGGACTCACTTGAAGAAGGCAAATCTAATATGCAATGTCAAGTTGTAATACATTCACATTTACTTGTCTTTTGTTGTGATGGAGAGGTTATTAATTTATGAATTATGAAATTTGAATTATTAAAATTAATTTTAAATTAATTATTTAACTATAATAAATATCATAACTGAATAATTTATAATAACTGATTAAATATAATAACCGACTAATCACTATTTTATATATACATATTCTAGTGCACAATTCTGAAATACATCCCATAGCTGGTTTAGTATGTACAATATGAACCCAATTAGAACATTTGCAGAATTAATTTCAATTAAAGTAACAAAGGGTGCAATTCTTCCCCTCACTAAGAGATGGTGACAGGACAAGATTTTTGCAGCTTTAACTATGTACAGAGAAATGTTACAATATGTTTCAGAGCAGAGGCTTAAGGTAGAAATGTTATGCAAGAGGTGGGCTTTGAACTGAATGTTAGTTTGTGGAAAGCATATGAAAAGAAACACTGTGCCTTTTGTTTGTAGCAAAGCTAGTTGCTAGGCTACGTTAGCTGGCTGCTGCCTGCTTGCTGTTTGCCATTGGGCTGGCCCGGGGCTAGTCTGTTTCCCTTCGGACAGTGACAGTGGGGACAGCCGCCTTCTTCCCACAGCAGCGCGGAGGGGGTGAATGTAGACCCTCTGCCGGTTGGCAGGTTCCCTTAGCACCTGGTGGGCAGTCACTCAGGGCAGCTGCAGCAGCCAGTGCTGGGTCCCTGCCATAACAGTCCTGCGGGGTGGGGTAAGTGTGGGCTCCCAGGGGAGCAGCCTTGGCAGGGTCACCCCAGTGGGGCGGGGAAATGATTCTGTACTGCGGCAGGCGGGACCAGCAGTAGTGGCCCTGGGGAAGAGGTGTGGCTGCACAGAGCAGCGGCTTCCCCTTGCTAGGCTCAAAGTGGAGCAGCGATGCTGACTCTTCTTGGTAACTGCTTTCCCGTTTTGAAATTATGAGCCAGTCCTTTGCCTGGAGAGGGCGGGACTGTCTCTCAGGGTGGTCCCAACTTTGAGTTACCCTGGTGTTGCAGGGCTGCGGAGTGGGCACAGGCAGAGGTTCCCTTTATCTCCTGCAAATGGCGGGGTCATGCACAGGTGGTTGGGCACTGTTCCTCCTTGAGCAAGCTGGTACACACAAGGTTGTGGTTCATCGATCTGCTGCCTTGTGGCTGTAGCAGACGCTTGGACTGCCGAAATCAGGCTAGTCCTGTCTCCCCATCAACTGGGCAGTCTTACCCTCGGGAGTCCAGTCCTCTTTAAAACATGGCGGGCTCTTCTTCTGATCTGGTGTGACTGGGCATTTGGCACTGTAGCCTTCTGTAGCTTTCAGCAAAGGACACTCCTTTGCAGATTCCTTGGGCAAACTGAGGCATGGTGGCCCTTCCCAGGTCCTCTCGAGGAGGCTCGCTTCACTCCGTGTTGCAGAGGCCAGTAGTTCGCTTGCATGTGGGGTGAGAAGACTTACTACCAATGAGTTTAATAGCAAAGGCTTAGCTCTTATGCAATACGCTGACAAGCTGGGGCAAAGAGAGTGCAAAGAGAGAGAGCAAAAGGAGAGCACAAAGGAGAGTAACTTGTTTACAAGTTGAGGCAATACTTATAAGTTTCTCGAAGCTGGATTTGGCCAATGGGCACTCTTGTCAACAACCATGTTTATCATGTAGAAAGCATGAAGCTAGAATTATGCCCTTACTAGGTAGTAGTATGAGCATCCCATGCAGTGGGTGCATACATGTTGTTTACCCCTTAGGAGGCAGGTTGGGGTTGTTTATGCTGCCTGGCTGGTGCCTGGGCCTTTGTACCCCTCTGGTCTAAATACCCACTCCAGAAAGGAGAGTGGAAGGGGAAATGTGCCCACAAATATTGGGACAGGTTTTACAGTATTTGGGAGCATAATTCTGGGCATATGGAGCCTTCACCACATTAGTGCACACCTGAGATGTTACCATTTAAATTATTCATATTTAGCATAGATGATGAATAACATCCACTGATTTTTTGAGAAATTGTATGAACACTATGGGATGGCAAAGCTGGAAGAGCCCTCATACATTGCTGAATCCAGTCTTTCATTGTTATTAGCAAACATACAGTCCCCATTGTCACAAACCTCCTTTATAAAATTTTCATTCAAGGATATAAATTCTCCTTTAAATTGTAGAAAGACAAGGGCTGAAAGAAACCCATGCCCACAAGTAAGCCCATAAACATCTCATCTAGGCAGAACCTCATTGCTTCAATAATCTAGTGTTTCAGGAGACTTCCTGGTATTGACAGAGTTGAGCCATCTGTTTGCTACCCACTGAGGCTTCTCCAGGGGCAGCTGTAAAGTACTGTCCTGCAGATGCATTTCTGTGCTGACATCTGTCTCTCAAGGGTGATTCACTGTTCTGTGCCTGGTTGCTAACTTATTTTTGCTCAGGCCATGTAAACTAAAGTTAAAAGCATTACCTAGGCAAAAAGGAAATTAGTCTTTCTTTCAATTCTGTGCTGAAATGCAAGTGTTACGATTAAGAGGGAACAAGGTAAGAAATGTTTAAATTTTTTATTTATTTATTTATTTATTTATTTGGTTCCACCTTCCTTACAACATGATACAATGGATATAAAGGCTTGGTCTTTCTATTGGGGGTTATCTTCACAATAGGAATGGTTACAGATTGTTTGAGAATAGCATTTGGAAAAGATCCAAAGGCAGCAGTAATACCCCACTTAAAAATAAACAAGTAACTTCCTGAGGACTTGTGAACATATTAAATATTCACAGTGCTGTTTCCTGATTATGGGAATTGCTCTTTTCATTCCTTTATATTGGAGAATTCTGAATGGCTACAGCTGCTTAGTCCATGTATGTGGTGAGGGAAGACATGAAAGTAAGAACTCACTTGCCCTGCAACTGTGTTGTTTCATGAAGCCATGTTTAATTTTTGTCTCGTCACCAGAAGACCCATTCCAAAGCCCAGACAATGGAAGTGGGCACCAGGAACAGATAAAGATCTGTCCTCTGCCCAGACATGCCCCAGCATGAAGTTTATGTCTTACTGTGTCTCGCAGGGCATGTGGCTTCGGGGAAAGGGCTTATATGAGTTTACAGAACCACAGCCCTTTGTGGGAGGAGGTGTCTCGCCCTGGCTCACTCTATCCCAGCTTCTCCCTTTCCCCCATCCCAGCTTCTTGGAGGAGGGAAGGGGTTTTGAATGTACTGCCACAGCAAGTTACTGCAAGGCATATGGCTATTCTTCTATCACTCTAAGGTCTGCTAAAAGAGGGTGCCAGCAGAAGCAGATCAACAAGCATTGACTATCAGGAAGGAAAATAGGAGGCGGACATCTCTGTGAAGGGTTAAGTCTAGCACTTCTTTCTACCATTGAAAGAATCTACCCTTTTTTCTAATTATAGAGAGCTACCTTTACAATACTTCCACACAGGATGCTAGCACCTTAATTTTCCAGGTACAGGACAGAGGAACAGATTTTTATAAGGTATTTAGGATGTGATAACTTTTTATTGTTGTTGTTTACTTTCCACACTTTCTCCTTTTGGATCAAAATGGTTTGCATGCCTCCTATTCAGCAGCCCAGCCTCAACAAAACAGCATGATAGTCACTACTTTCTCCACTAAACTCCAGAGTTTGCATCCTCACAGCACAAACTCCATTCCCAACCTCTGCTGCCACAAATGCAAATCTTTCCAGCAATATAAAACCTAACTGTGTGTGATGGTTTGAAACTGCCTTTTAATTTTTTCCTTGCAAAGTTCAAAACAGAGAAAGTGAAAGAGTGTAAATAAATCACTATTGGGTGTAAGAAAGCAAAATACTGATTGTTCTAAACACTTCCATTGGATAGATAGAAATGTTTAAGAACTATTACCCAAAACAAAGTGGGCACTCTGCACATTCTGCATTCGGCAGTGGGGGCAGTTGCTGGGCTGTCTGGCTGCTGTTTCTTCTTCTCTTCTGGCTGAAGATAACACGTACTGACCTTGGCAGCTAAGTTAACAACTTTCTGCTTAACTAACTCTGCTTCTCTGTCCAGGGGGGTCTGGGGGGAAGCTCCTGGGAGAGAGAGAGGCCCCTTTGGGAGGGTGCCCTTGGGGGGAAGCAAAGGGAGATCAGTTGTGCTTTTCTGTTGATTGTATATATTTGTAAGTGTTGTGAATTTTGTATATTTGTACATATTCATTGCATTTCATCGTAGATTTTAGACTCTGCTTGTAAATACAGCTTTTCATTTGCTTCCAGACTGAGCTAGCCTGGTTATTGTCGGTGGGGGGGGGAATTTCAGCTCACACCGACACACTGTGCACTGAATGTACAAAATCAATAAAGCAACACAAAATACATCAGTATAAGTGATTTGTGCTATTACAATAGGCTTCACCTGCTTTGTAGTCACATGGGGACTCTATGGTCAGCTTTGGTGTTCTGTATAAGATTGTATTTGTAAGACTCTGAGCATGTGCATTCAACTTTTCTAACAGGAAAAAGGGCTAGCACAGAACTAGTTATGCAAGGCTTTATACGGGTTTTGTAATCAATGCTTTTGTAGCATCATTTGTGCTGCTTTTTGGCATAATATTTATATATAAATCCAAACAGTCATTATTAAAGTATTAGACTGGTAGGTTATTTGACAAAGTACTTGAGTGAAATTGGCTTATACTTGCTAAACAAAGTCAATGAGACCTGTCAACAGGATGAACTATGGAAGCTGCTCGACTTGCTGGAAAATGCCCCAAAGAATAATCAGTTGCCTAGCTGATACATGAATTTCTAATTCAGCTCATACAGTATTGGTTTTAGGAAGATCAGGTAATCTGAGACATAAGAAGGAAGGGTTGATATAACAGTAGCAGTACTATTCTTCTCAGGCTGGATGCCAAGATGTTTCCAGGTGAAGACAAGATGACTCTTATTGTGAAAGGTGAAAGCATTTATTGCCTAAACAACTAAGCAAAGCACTAAGCACAAGCAAAAGTAAGTTTCTTTTCATAGATTTTTCTTCTTTAGACATTTGCTTCCCCATTTTGTGCTTGCCAAAAAAAAAGAAAAATAACTCCCTTTTGTAATTGCCCCAACTGCTCACCTCTGACCTCTTTTCATCATTTCTTCTTTCACTCTTGTTGTTTCTTCTAGTACTTTCTTTTTTTTTTTTTTTCCCCGATTCTTCTTTTTTCCTTTTTTCCCAGAGGTGCTTTTAAGTTTTGTCTGGACTTTTTACACTTCCTTTCAATGCCTTGTCAAGATATGTTGGGGAAGATCAGCAGCCACCTCCCCCGGCAGAGAATAGTCCCTCGAGAACCCCACAAGGGTCACGTCAGGACCACCATTTACTGACGAAAGCAAGCACACATCTCCACAGGCTGTGTGATAAAATGTGAAGCCCGGTTGTTTCCAAGTGAAGACACGTTAGAATCACCATTTGTAACAGCAGCATGTACTATTCTTCTCAGGCTGTGTGCCAAGATGTTTCCAAGTGAAGACAAGACGATTCTTATTGTGACAGGTGAAAGCATTTATTGCCTAAGCAACTAAGCAAAGCACTAAGCACAAGCAAAAGCAAAAGCAAAGCCTAAGCACAAGCACAAGCAAAAGCAAAGCCTAAGCACAAGCAAAGCCTCCTGCTGTGTTACATAGTCAACTTTTATATACTTTTCTAATAGAGCTGTCACATCCCAATTGGCTGTCCTTTCACTGACATGGGAGGCCCAGAGAGGAATAGAATTTGTGACTGTACCTCTTAATACATCAGATGTGCACAATTTCTAGAAAGAGATGGGTGAGATGGGTGCCTTGTTGGATGACCCCTTAGATGTAGCTGAGAGATTGGGCCAATTTTTGGGCCCCAATACATATACCTTGGGTTTGTAGAGGGCATACGGGCCTATCCAGCTGGCCCTGGACCTCTATACCCCAAATCAGGACAAATCATGAGTAATTACAGTGAGACTAATCACTGTTCCCCCTTAGGGAGGGACCTTTTTCGTGTTTTATTAACAACAGATACCACGGTTCGAACTGCGGAAAAAGGGTGGATGCATGTTTCACGAGTAAAAGGACCACTTCAAGAGGACAGTAACCTCTGAGCCTGGAGAGACTAGAGTTTTTCTACAGAGAAAGTAAAGCTGGCGTCAGCACAAGTTACACACAGCTTATACAGATTGTTTGAAGCACCTCCGAGACTGTGGTTAGTGCCGACAGATCGGATAAGTACTCGAATAAACATAGTACCTCAATCCAGGGGCTCCGGAGCTTATGTCACAGACCCACCCTCTGAAATATATGCAATAGCATGAGATATTGAATTTGCATTGCAAGAGAACACCAAGGATTCCGAGGTTATACACCCCCATTTCGTTCTGTGTATAAAGCATCCTAGGAATTTGGGACATCACTGGGGGTGGGTAACTTGTAAATGTTTGAGATGATGTAAGAAATGATCTTGTATCTGTTATAATCGGGGAGTGTTTTGTCTTGAATGCTGGGGAGACTGTAAATCTAGGCCTGAAAATTGGCAGCCTAGATTAATAAGTATAGAGACCTTATTTTGTGGTGAGGAAAAGGGATTTAAGTCCTCTTGGAAAATTCTTGAAAAGGATTGGCATGAGTGGGAGATTAAGGTTAAAGAAATTTTAGTTAAGGAATACCAGGAGCAATTGAAGGGATTAGTAAAAGGGAAAAGTAAAGTATACATAAGGAAAATTATTTTGAAAGATTTTGAGGAAAGAGGTATTAGTATAACAAAAGCACAATGGGAAATGATAAACAAGTTAACCGAGGAAGTAGAGAAGAGATTCCAACTGAAAGTGGGTTAAGGAATCTGTAGGGTTCCTGAAGAATGTAACTGCTGCCGAGAAGACATCACACCTGGCTGCTGGCTGCAATCCAGTAGGCTAAGCAGGGAGAGTTAACATATACAGGTGGAACCTAACTCTGATCCTAACCCTATTTTGTATGAGGAGTCCAGTCAAAATCAAAGAATCTATTTAACATGTTCCCGTGTGTGAGTAAATTCCAATACTAGTAAGGATAGGCAGACATAGATGCGATAAAAGCAATGGTCTCTCGAAAATATCTACTCAAAATAAGTTAGCTTCGGATTTGTTTTGTGCTAAGAAGGGTTTTTTGGAGTGATACTTCCTGGGGATTTAAAGAAATATAAGTTAACTTCTTGATTTCTGAATATGAGTTGTTTGTAATGCTTGTTGGAATAATTGTAATACTGATCTGTATAAATCTTAGTAATTATTGTTTTAAGATGATAAGTCCTTTAGGTAAAATTGTCTATACTAATAAGTTACAAGTAAATGGTACTAGTTTTGAAGATTTAGAAATTACAACACAAATCAATAATGGCCAAAAAGAGAATTGGGGAATTGTGATGAATATAATAAATTATTTGTGTTGTGTTAAAGGGTAAGCTAGGAGTAAAATTCAAGGATTTTTTGTTTTGAGAATGGGTGGGGGACTGCAAAAGACTGTCTTTTCAAAAAGCTCGAACAAAGACTTTTAAACCAGACAAATCAGAGCTCCGGAGGCATCAGACCAGAGATAAAAGCTGTACCAGCTCTGTCCTGGAATGTGTGGATTTCAGATAAGAAACCTGAGGAACGACGCATGCTAAAGAGGGGGAGTTATTCAGCAGACACTGTGAGGAAGATTTCTTACTTCATCCTTCGACCCCCCCAGAAGACCCCTACCAAGCAGAATGTGCATGAACACCCGATTCCGAGAACTCATTATCATATCCATGCCTTCTATTTAGCATAAGCTTGTTTATGTAGATAAGGTAGCTATATAAGATTGAAGAAGCTATTGTAGCTGCTGCTGTGATTTGCCCCCCCAGTCCAGTGTGCTGTTTGCTTGCTTTTATTCCCACTAAAATTTTAAAAGAGATTTTTCTGGCTAGCTCATTTATAACATTGATAACGCTTTCAGTAAAGCAATTGTTCCTATCCTTTCTAAACCTCCTCTGGTGCAACTTGAGGCCATTTCTTCTCCTATCACTAGTTGTTTACACCACCCAAAAATGGAACCAGGCACTTTTCAGTGGTGCCTAGTGACAGAACAAGAGCCAATGGGCACAAACTGAAACACAGAGGTTCTGCCCAAGTACCAGGAAATACTTTGTAACTGTGAGGGTGACCAAGCACTGGCAGAAGCTGTGTAAGGAGGCTGTGGGGTATATCATCTTGGAGACATTCAAAAGCCATCTGGACATGGTCCTGGGCAAACTGATATAGGTAGTGCTTAAGCAGGGAAATTGAATTAGATAACATTCAGAGGTCACTTCAAACCTCAACCAGTCTTAGCTAACGTTCTCTTACTGCTTAATTATTTTGAATGCCATGGCAATTCTGCATGAAAGGGTAGAAAGCTCCTGACTGATAACTGTTCTGTAACCATCAGTGGAGTGTGAATGTTTAAATTCTAGTTGAAATAATAACAATATAAGCCTAGAGATCCAAGGAGATAACAACAAGCCCATTTGCAGCTAAACCAGAAAGCACAATATTCACCTCACTGGACATATAACTATAATCTCCAATCTTGTTTAGGGGCTGTGTGCAGGAACAGTTGTCAGGACAAAAGTATTATCCTAGTAGCAGAATTCCCATGTTGGACAGTCACTTCCAGAATGTACAAGAAGTACCGGAACAAACATAATTTCATAATACTATAAACTTGTGGAAAAATATCTTCCTAAATACAGGCTATTGCAAATTAGCATAGTCCAACCTTATTACAAATTGTTGCCCTTTCCAACAATGATAAGGCTAGAATAGTAAATCAATTAGCAGAGTCCCTCCACCTGGTTGCTGGATTCAGCATGGATTAGTTTTGGAAAATACCAAAGATTTATACAAATGGAGATGCTTCATCAGCTCTGCATATCAGGGTACAAGCTCATCTGTTGATACAAATCTAAGCAAGTCAAATCAAATCAAATCAAATCAAAACAAATCAAAACATTGGCTTCTATTGTTTTAAAATTGTCAACACCCGCCTTTATCTTAGTCCTTAGTCATATACTGCAATTTCCATGACCAGGCTCAACTTCCATGTATTACATATACATATATAGAGAGATATATAGATTAGATATAGATGATATAGATATAAATGATATAGATATTAGGGGTTTTTCTCGCTGAATTATCAATTACATTTTAAGAACTGCTCCGGTTAAAACGATAGCTACATTGCCTGTTGCAAAGCTATTAAGACATTTGTTTCAGTCATCAAAATTGGCCAGCTTTACAAGTCACCTCATACAGAGCATTTTGAGGTAAGAGCCACTCTATATGAGTCCCTTAAAGTTAATCCTGACAACTCATTTGTCATCCTGAAATCCTGAGAAGACATGTGGCACTCGAAGGGAATCTTTCAGACAAAAATCACCTTAAAGGTGTACAGATGCTTATACAGAATAATCATCAGGCTCATGGGATTTTGCTCAGACCTCTTTAAATAACTTCCTATATAAGAAGAGAATTCTTCTCACAAAATCAGACTAATGAATCAGACAGTACAGCAAGGGATCTCTTTCCCTTCTGTAAGGGGGAAAACCAGCTAAGTTGTGATAAAGAATTTATTAGCAAGAAGAGCTCTCCATAGATTTCCTTGGGAAATAAAGGGCAAGCCAATAATAAAATATTGTAAAGTTCATTGTGGTCGTCTGGAGAACTGGTGAAGTGTGCACCATCTGTCAATATTATTAAGATGAAATTTTTAACCCCCTGACAGTTAATAACCATTCTTTATGTTATAATAACACAGAGTCTTTTTGGGATAAGAGTTCCAATTTTGGAGGCATTGTTTATCATTTGTCAAGGAAACTGACCCTTAGTGTTGAGCAAAACAGCAAAAGGACCAGTCTCCCCCACCTTTTACTCACTAAACTCTACAACCTTGTAGATTCTGGTCCAGACTTTTCTCTTTTATAGGACTTTTCCTGTACATAGACCTGTTTGATTTTCAGACTTCTTGAGTGGTCACAAATCACTGGACTGAAGGAACAAACCAGTAAACAGAATTAATGAAGTTTGTCCTCATATATCTGAATATTCCTGCAGCTCACGAGGCTTTAGACCTTTTATGGCACTGACATGTTAGGGCATCAGACAAATGCCAAATTCCAATCGATGTGTATCAGGTACCCTTTTCAGTAATACCATAACCAGGCACAGCATGTGAAACAACACCTTTGTGCAGCACCTGGAAAAAGAACTTATACTCCACTCAACATGTGCTTTGAGTGAAAAAAAAAAACCAACAAAAAACTAGAGTATCAATATTCATAGCATGCTGTGTTGTCCTGGGTTTAGCTAAGATATGGTTAATTTTCAGAAAAAGCTGAGACGGAGTCACAGCCAGGATAACCATCTGAACTGGCCATGCCAAGTATATAAAGTGGGAACTGGTTGGGAGAAACTCAAGGCAGTACTTAATCTTGTTCTATTAAACAGTTCTTACCTCAACCCACAGGGTTTTACCTTTTTCTTCTGATTCTACTTCTCATCCTGCAGCAGGGCAGGAGGGGAGGCATGACTAAACCACGACACATGTGTAGCTACTCACGCACATACCTGTTTTACCAATCCATCAGGTTTACTATTCACACGCTTGCTGGCACACACCAACATTCTGGAGTTTGTAGGAAAACATGTTTTTAACCCTTACCAGGCAGTACTGCAGCCCAACACTCAGCACAAAGGACTAGAAGTCCCAAGTTCTGCAGATGTTGCTTGTAAGTAGTTACCTAAGAAGAAACTTGCCTGACTTCTTATTTTCCAGCTATTTCCCATACCCTTACTTCCATGGACTTATTCCTACACGAAACATACAGTATATGAACCTTTTGAATGCTGACTGTCAAGTCAGCCATTGGCCAAGAGAGCCAACGGTATCCTGGGGTGAATCAAGAAAAGTGCATCTATCAGGTCTAGGAAGGTTCTTCTACCCCTCTACTCTGCCCTGGTGAGACCACCTGGAATACTGCATCCAGTTTTGGGCTCCCCAGTTCAAGAGAAACAGAGACCTGCTTGAGAGAATCCAACTGAGAGCCATGAGGACGATTAGAGGACTTGAGGATCTCCCCTGTGAAGAGAAACTGAGATCCCTAGGGCTGTTTAGTCTTGAGAAGACTGAGAGGGGATCTCATCAATGTGTACAAATACCTGAGGGGTGGGTGTCAAATGTGGGGGGAGGGGGCTAAGCTCTTTTTGGTGGTGCTCACTAATAAGACAAGAAACAACAGATACAAGCTTGAACATGAAAAATTTCACCTCAACATGAGGCGAAACTTCTTTACAGTGAGGGTGACAGCACTGGAACAGGCTGCCCAGAGAGGATGTGGAGTCTCCTTCCCTGGAGACTTCCAAAACTCACCTGGATGCATTCCTGTGTGAACTACCCCAAGTGATCCTGCTTTGGCAGGGGGTTTGGACTTGATGATCCCTTGAGGCCCCTTCTAACCTCTAGTGTACTGTGATACTGTGAAGGCCCTAAGGGAAAAGGAGTTACAGTTCTCCAGATGAGGTAAAAAAAAATCACAATACAACTGTCAAGTAATGTTGGAGCAAATAAGTGAGGAACCTAGGGAACAGGGAACTTATCCAGTGGATATACTGCTTTGATGTTGCTGGTGGTGAGACTCTGTGAATTTTGTCTTTGCTCAGCATTACAGATCACACCTATTTCAAAAACCCATCACAATACCAGACCTCCTTCAGAACTATTTCTTAGGTACTCATTTAGACATTTAGTATTTTCACTGTATGACTAGTAGTCCACATTACGAAATGACTCAACTGGATGACTGCAAAAGGAGGCATCCTTAAACAGGTGGCTAACAAAATGCAGATCCTTATTGAATACTAGTCAAAAACTAGTTCTTGTTCTGATGTTTCAAGTGCTTTTATTTTTGCTTTAACATCTTAAATGCAAAAGTCAATCAAACAGGAAACTGAATCTAGAGTTTTATTCAAAGGAATAACTGTGAACACTTCTTGCTATATTCCCCATGCTTTGCTTATTATTCTTTGATAGCTCCTCACCAGGCAAGCTTTAGTGATCTGAGCTTGAACTAAATCCAGAACTTGGAGGAAAACACTGTTTTATTCTCCATGGAAATAGGACTAAGCCCAGCATTTAAGAATAACTGCTGAGGGCAAAGTTAGTGAGGTGAGGCTCTCAGGAAAAGAAAGGAAACTTGACCACTTTAACTTCTGACAAGTGGGGATTTTTAAGCACCTTTGGAATTAATGAGAAGCACACACTAGAAATACTAAACAGCCTTTTGATATATACTTCTTTCCTCTGAATTTTCAATGGAGTTTGCAATTCAAATCCATTTTGTGTGTAGAATAAAAACCTCTCCAGTATTATTCAATATGCTGAGATCTATGGAAATCTCTGTTCTTTCTTTCTTTCACCTTTTATGACTATATTTGTCAGTGATTAAACAGACTTGTGGTTGCATGGAACCATAAATTCTTAGTTGATTAATGCAAATGATATTCCTTGATATTGTGAAGAATTGTTAACTGTTATTATCTTTCCCTTTGGTGCTATTAATGAAAGGTTTAAACTGTCTTAAACTTCTGGACTAGTGAATCTCTTTTAACAGCCACTTATTTAATCCTGGAAACATCAGGGAACACCAGTGATAAAGTCCTGCTGTTAAAATAAATATTGTAGTTTAGTTTGAATCTGCATTTATTTTTAATGCAAACTTACTCAACCATGTGAGTCTATTTATCTGCACAACGCATGCTCTTGTTTACACATTATCACTCGTTAAGTACTATATCTGCATATAAACAGACAAAGGAATAAGCTGGAATTCTTATGAATCTAACAGGAAAAGACTTGACAGAACAGACTAGAGGTTATGTTTTTTTAAAAAGGAAAGGAAAGGAAAGGAAAGGAAAGGAAAGGAAAGGAAAGGAAAGGAAAGGAAAGGAAAGGAAAGGAAAGGAAAGGAAAGGAAAGGAAAGGAAAGGAAAGGAAAGGAAAGGAAAAGGAAAGGAAAGGAAAGGAAAGGAAAGGAAAGGAAAGGAAAGGAAAGGAAAGGAAAGGAAAGGAAAGGAAAGGAAAGGAAGGAAAGGAAAGGAAAGGAAAGGAAAGGAAAGGAAAGGAAGGAAAGGAAAGGAAAGGAAAGGAAAGGAAAGGAGAAAGGAAAGGAAAGGAAAGGGAAAGGAATATGAATGCATGATGTAATATTGATGCACACAAGGCAAAAATTATGTTCATTGGTGTCCTGGTTTTGTGTGGGAGAGGCCACTTGGAACAGCCTACCAAATGTGCTGATGACTATATATCATTTGCCAGCTTTATAACAAAAATGCTGCCCAAAAACAAATGATGATGAGTTAAGTTCCAGAGGGCTTTTGTTCAGGTTCAGGTTTGAGGTGTTGGTCTCTTCTGCTTTGCTAGCTTGTTTGCTGGTTGTATTTTGCTGGATTGGCTCGTTTTGCTCATTGGTATGGTACTGTACATTTTATTATTTTCATCAAACTCTCCTTATCTCAATCCACAGGTCTTCCAGCTTCTGATTGTGGGAGTAAGTTTTGTTAGAGCAGGCTGTCTCAAACCAGGAAATTTGGCTGCTTGGCTTACAGACTCTTTCTTCTGACATTTTTGTTCATGGAAAAGTACAGCTGTCTCTCACATCCAGTATTTCATCATCCTGCAGTTTCCACACAACCTACAAATAAATTGACTTAAGATGCCTAAAAGAGTTACTTATAGCTACCAAACTACTATTTATAATCTTGTGCCTTCTCTTCCCACTGAAAGAGTGTGGTGGTATGTCTTTAATTTATTTTCACAGAGTTTGAGCAGAAAAGTAAAAGAATGTAAATAAATCACAGTTGTATGTAAGAAAGAAAAATAATGATTATTCTAAACTTCCATTGGAGAGATAGAAACCTTTAAGGTTCAGTTCTCAAAACAAAAGTTCAGTGTTCACTCTGCAGCATTCTAGCATAGGTGTTTCTGCTCTTCTCTTCTGGCTTTGCTTCAGAGATAACACACCCACATAATGACCTTGAAAGCTAAGCTCTTACAACCTCTCTGCTTCTTGTCTCTCTTCCTTTTGCCAGGGGGGTCTGGAGAAGGCAGGGAAGGGGGAGGCAGAGGGACAGCTTTCCTGGCTTTGGCCCAGGAGAGTTTTGTACTGTTTCTGTTCATTGTACATATCTGTAAATATTGTAAATACTGCTTATTTTGTACATATTCATTGCATTCCATTGTAGATTGTAGTTTTTGCTTGTAAAATACAGCCTTGTTTGCTTCCAAGCTGAGGTAGTCTGGTGTTGTTAATGTGGGAAGGGACTTTCAACCCACCACAAAGAGATAGGACTAAACTGGGGGAATCATTTATCTTTAAGTAAGTTTCTATTTATCAGCTTGGAGATTATAAACTGCTGGAACCGGGTCAAATGAATCTGTCAGTCTGCAACTGGCACCGGTTTTATTTCTCTCCAGCAAGTAAGCACTTAGTTTACTTAGAGCCGTTTGTATTTTGCTCCTTGCAGAAGCAATTTCCTCATCCTGCTTTTGAAAATCGGATAGGAAGCTCCATCAGCATTGGGGTGACATTGTCCTATGGGCTTGAGACAAGCAGCTTTTCTGCAGTTACTGCTTTGAGCAAAAGCATGCCATCTCACACTAAGACTTTGTACCATGTCCAGGGTCAACATAGCCTGCTCTCACAAGCCCTCCTCTCTACACATAGACGGAGGGGAAAAAAACACCAAAAAAAACTCTGGATTGAGATAAAGAGAGTTTAATGAGATAACACCAGTGCATAATTACCTTAGCCTATTTGCAGAAAAAGCACAGCAAAATACAGAAGCAGCAGCTGAAGCCAGAAACCTACCTCCAGCCCCCAACGCACAGTCAGCCCAGAGGAAAAAAGCAACACCCCAAACCAGGAAAACTGAAAGCAGCAACTGGAACAGGAAGTCTCTCATGTTACAATCTGAACTTCAAGCCCCATAATACTTTGCTCCATCCAGCACTTTGATTTTGAAGCTGGAAGGTATGGCAATGAATATCAACAGCAGATTCAACTCAATCCATATTGGAAAACTGAGAGAGCATGGAAAACAAGTAGATGTTAATGGGAACAAATAAATTAAATGATCCGCAGGGACATGACATTTATGGATGGAGTAATGAGTAGTTTGGGAAAGAACACTCTAAGTGTTGGTGAGGGATGTATCCACATGAGCTCAAAGGAATAGAAAGTAAATTTTCCACAGGTGATCATAAGAGAAGACAAAGTCACAGGGATACAGATGAGAGAAGGAAGAACACTGGGAAGACTGCTAGGCTGCATGGGGCAAAAAGCTCATGGTAATTCACCTATTCAAGCTCCTGTCCTTGGGCATTATTTTCAGAGCAGAGCAGTAGCTAACAGGGAAAGAGAGAAAGACATCATATGGCTTCCTTCTCACAGGTTCCAGGAGGTAACTACATGTATTCAGTATTCCAATTGCTTTTAAGAGAATCTAGTTCAGCACAAGTGCAGCTATCTCCAGATTTTGATTTAGTCCAGTGTTTCCAACACAGAAATTAGATGGATTTTAGCTTAATTCTCTGACAAAAGCAGAACCTTTAAAATGATGCCGCATGAGAGTCCTGTAAGACAACTGTTTAAAAGCACTTTCGTAAATAGTACCACTTATTACTTAAAGAAAACAGCATTTGTGGACTTTCTTACTTTTCAAAGATAGGTCATATGCTGTGCAGGATTCTTTATACTGCTGTTTCATTCTTTCTGCAGACATAGGACAAAACATTAATTAGTACACTATGAAGCATCAAAAATAATGGCAACACTGGCCAAAAAGAGAAACAGAATATGCTTACTGAAGCAGTAGCCATCCTTGTAAAATGGTTTACTTGACAGTGAAAAATATTCATTAATGTACAAGTTTTTTCATTCATGACTGAAAATTGGCAAAGATCTGATGAAAAAGTCATATACTACCAAAAGACAAAGGAAAAGCTTTTACTTTCAGAAGTGCCAAAACACCAAATTTATATGTCAAAGTAGATGCCTCATATAAATGATTTCTTGAGTCAGCCATTTCTGATTCACACGTTATATGTTAAATCATAGAGTGTATATGAAGCATATACATATGTATATAAAAAATGAAAAGCTTCAGCTCATATGGAAATCATATCTCAACTTGTGATCTGTATATCTGATGCAATGCATTCAAAACATTTAATTTTACAGAGTAAGTAGTCATAAAGAATCAAAAAGTAAGTTTCAGGAACTTGTACTGCAAATTCCTGAGGGTGATTCCCTCAGTTTCTACTATTCAGAATGTTTCCATTCACACATTTATGCTCATGAGGTTCAAAAGTAGGACGTACTCATATATACTTTGTTAGACATTCATGACTGTTTTCATTGTCTTTTGACTTCCTGGCTTCTGAATTTACAGATCTTCTGACAAGAGATTTTAGTACTCGTATCACATAGCAGTTTAGAAGATTAATAATCCAGTATTGCATTTGAGTACAGCAGACTCAATCCCTAAAAACCTGTAAGAAACTCTTCCTCAAAACTAATTATCCTGTTTCCTAATTTGGTATTTCATCGTTAGTTCAGAATACATTAGAAAATTATATGAAAACAGATCCTGATTGTTGTGGTTGAGGGGGGGAATATTATTTATTAATTACCCTCACAATAGTAAATGATAGGCAAACAGGTATTAATAAAAATAGTAATCCTTTATTAATGAAATATGCCAAAATTCATTAAAAAGGATCGTTGTATGGTTGGAAGATATATTTACAATGGGAATATGCAGTCTTAGGGCAAATACAAAGTATTCTATGCAAATTAGGAGGCAACAACTTGGAAAGAGAAAATCTCTGAGAGATGGTAGTGCTCAATTACAGTGGGGGGAGGCTCAATAAGAACCTTCAGACCTGAACTGCAATGAATTAGTTACTCATAGCTAGTTTTACCCATATGGGGGGATGCTGCTGCTGCTGTGTTAGTTTTGGAACACTCTCATAAGACGTGGCACGGTAGATTGCCAGCAAGAAAGGTTTATCACGTGGTCCCAGGCTGATCTGGCTTCAGCGGATGGCGGGCAGTTAATGACACTCTTCGCGACGGGCGCTTGCTTGGTCTCTGGGTAAACTGAGGCACAGCACGATTCTGGTGGCAAGGGGAAGCAAACAAGGTGAATTCAGCTTCTAGGCTCGTGGCTTCTCCGGCTTGCATGTGTATGGCTCATGGCTTTATCCCAGGCTCTGGACTCAAGGCAGGGCAGGGCAACTTGAGGCAACTTCTATGAGATGGGTCCAAGTAGGCTTGAAGCGAGGTTTGAAGCAAGGCAAGGCAAGGCAAGGGTGACTACCAAGTCACTTGTGTGTATACAAATTGCCAAAGATCGGTTGGTCCAATAGGGCACTGAAGCTAACCTGTAGCTGTCCAATGGAAAGGCGTTCTGCCAGGCTATAACCATAAAAGGCAGAAGCAACAACCTTGTATCTGGGGGAGCAGTGGTCAGCTTACATGCTCTCACCCCAGATAAGCATCTTGTTTACCAGACAGGCAGGAGTCCTGTCCGCTTTGTTCTTTTTCCTGCATTGCCCTTTTTCCTGCATTGCCCTGTTTTTCTGCAGGAGGGAGGGGAGAGAAAGGGACCCTGTCTAGACATCTTAAGGCCTGTCTGGGTTTGTACTGGGCCATGTCGTGGCCCTACCATGACACTGATGTGGGGGTCAGATGTGCATATCCATATCCATTGCATGTCATCGACAACTACACTAAAAATTTGTGTTCATAAACTTTTGTGGGCAGTTTGCAAAACTGAAACCTCAGGTAGAAGTGACAAATATTTTAAACAATCAGACCAAACAGTATTTCCACAGGTTTTGTTATAAAATATAGACCAGGAGGCACCTCTGTCTTCTCAGGGTGGATCAGGAATACTATAAATTGTTGGAGCACCCTGATGTATGCTGCAGCCACTGTTCTGAGGGCAGCTGCTGGACATGTGCAGAGTGCATGATTCCTTAGCTGACCAATTCCTTAGCATGCTGCAAAGAGCAAAACAATAACATTCCACATGTGCCAAGAACAACATCCTCATGTTGGCACCCTTTGACTGGAACATGCTGCAGAAGCCACCTCCTTGATGTGCTGGCACCTCTTACTGAGAAAAGATCTTAGCTTATATACGTGGTTGGATTTTACCAGTTAAACGATTGATAACAAAGAGTGTTAAAAACAGCCACTCTGAGCAACAGTCACTACAGTTAGGGACTTAGGTTAGGAATGGCTTTGGGGGGGTTAGGGCTGCTAGGGATTTCTGCTTCTGTTAGTTCACTACTTGTTCTAGCAAGGGCTTTGGTTTAGAAATGCTGCTAGGGATATGCTTGGGACTTCTATTAGCTGGTTCATCCACTAGGGGCTTCCAGAACTTCTGCTGTTGAGGACACTCTGAGACTCTGCAATGCAAGGGATTATACAATGCAACAATAAAGGACTTCTGGGGGGACTTCTGAGATTCTCTGTTCTCTGCACTTCAAGAATCTCATTGCTATATGGCAACGGGGTTCATGTTTTCGTTCGTCACCCAATGGCACCTTTTCATAAGGGGTCTAAACTACATTCATCTCCCCCAGACCCAAGGAGTGATAATATAGAATTTGTGGAATGGGCAAGCTGAATCACAGGACAATAATGACTACACAACATTAAAGATCTTCCAAAATCAAGACACATAAGGTTTAGTACTTGGAATGAATTTTGCCATTATCTCCATATACTTTACTTAGTGGTACACATAACAACCCAACAGATTTAGGCAGTTCAGGCCAGTTGGTAGGCTCAGGAAGAAGGGATTCTTGATGGAAATGTTCCAATTTAATAGTTACCCTTCAGGTTTTCTGAAGTCTGTCCTTAGGAAAAAAAACACAAACAAAACACAAAATCTAACAGCTGAAGGAGAACACGGACTCCTTGTCTATGCCAATTACCAGAAATGTCACCTACCCTTTACTGACAATGTGCCTACACATTTGTTTTCAAGACCACGTGAAATAAACTGCAGAACTGAAGTGTGTTCATCATGTTGCTATTAAACTTTGTTACCTATGTAAAATCAATTGCTCAAATCTCAACAATTTGGGGGGGAGGGATGTGTTGAAAAAAGGTTAATTCTTTTTGTACCCTTACATAAAAGGCTTCCCTATATTTAGAGAACCACCCATGTAGCTAATTACTTTCATCATCTTGCACTTGAAGGATCTGAGATCCACAGAAAATGCTAGTGGAATTTGTCCTACAACAGGTGCAGTGTAAAGCTTGAAAACATGAACTTTGAAGAAGAAGAAGCCATCAAGAAGCCAATATTCAAGTATTTTCTTTCAAAACATATAAGAAGGCTTAACACACTCTTCTATTTTTGAAGACCAACTAAATCAAAATACTTGACAGCTTGAGTCTAAGGAAAGGAGCAAAGGAAAGGCAGAAGTGAACTAAAATTACACAGTTGGGAAGACCAAGCAGTCTCCCTGCCACCTAGCAAGAGTTTAGTACTGCTAAATTAATCCAGCAAGGGATGGCTTCTTATAAACAGGTGGATCACACAATAGCTATCTTTCTCAGTTGCTTGGTTCCCTGTATCTTCATAGAGGTAGATATGAAATGCATGTACTTCAGTATTTTACTTTGGATAAGGATTGCACTTTTTGAGCAGTTCTCTCATTTACCACTTTTTTGTTTCACATTATAGGGTGGTTTTAAGTGTGAAAATTGGATTCCTTCTGGATGAAACTCAAGCAGATGGTGTTCTCAACGAATCTACTTAATGTTCTCCAGCCACTAAGGGTCACTAAGCTTAATGTACCAAGCTACAGATAATTCAGGGTAAGCTGTTAAATATACAGGCCTACGTTTTCACTCCCAACTGTTCTGCTTCTGCCTAACAGTGTGACGTAGTAATGCATAGCAATGTATCCTCCTTCATTGGGACCTAAGTGCTTTATGTGGTCCATGTCTTTTGAATAATCCTTTTCCACCTACAGCCATGCAGTACTATTTCAACCTTTCAGTGTGAGACTATTGTGGAGATTAGGGATGGAGGATGATGGTTATTAATTATGAAATACGAATTATGAAAATTGTTTATTAATTATTAAAATTATGAATCACGATTAATCACCTTATACATATTGATTCTGATGCACAGTTGTAACAATATAGTCCATAACTGGTTCACTATTTACAATTATACCCAATTATAATATTCACAGAATCGATTTCTAATTAAGGAAATGAAAGGGTGCAGTTCCAATGCTTGTCCACTAGATGGAGACTCAAAAAGACGCTTGGTGGCTGTGGCTATGTACAAAGATATTTATAATGTTATCACGAGGCAAGTTAAGCTGGAAATATCATGCGGCTACATGCAGGTGCTTTGAATAGAATCTTACTGAATGTTGCACACATGAAAAGATACATTCTGTCTGTCTTTGTAGCGAGGCAAGTTGCTGGGTTACGCTGGCTACTCGCTGCTGCCGGCTGACTGTCGGCTGCCATCGGTCTGTCTGTCAGCTGGCTGCTGGCGCCCTGTCTGCCCAGGGCTGGTCCCATCCGGGCGGTGACTTTCTTTCTCCTCCTGCCTCTGTGGGTGGGGGCAAGGCTTTCTTTCTCCTCCTGCGGCTGCAAAGGGGTGAGGCTTTCTGCCAATCAGTGCTTTCCCTTGGCAGGGTTGGAGCGGCTCCCTGAACGGAGGGTCGGCCCGGCAGAGCCGGTCTGGAGGAGTAGTCTTACATGATGGGACTGAATTCTTTGAGGTCAGCCCTTGCGATCGAGATGATGGTTCCCGGTAGGTGGGGTCAGCTGTCTCCAATCCCAGAGATGGGTTTTGGGGGAGGGGTGCAATGAAGCAGCACTTGAGCTGAGAATGCTGAATCTCTCAGCTACTACTCCCATTTAAGGTGACAATGCAGAGTCTTTGGCTTGATCTCAATGGAGAGGATATCTTTCACTCTCTCTTTCTCTCGGGAAATCCCAGGTGCTTTACCCTGATGGCTCAGGGCTGCGGAGCGGCAAGAGTGGCAGCTCCCCTTATCTCCCGCAAATGGCGGGGGTCATACAACATGTGTTTCTGCTTATGGCTGCTAATGATTGCAGCAGTTCTGGACTGCCACACTTGGCTAGTCCTTCCCCTTCTGGGCTAAAGCTTACCCTCTTGGGGTGTTTTCCTCAGTCCTCACTGTAGCTCAGTGAAGGGATCATCCTTAATTGCTGGTTCCTCAAGCATCTCAGTGGGCTGGCTTCTTTCCGTGTTACAAAGGCTTCTAGTATGCTTGCATATGGGAGTGAGAAGGCTTACAGCTTATGCAGCGTGAGCTTATGTAGTGAGAGAAAGCAAAAGGAGAGAGAAAGGTAGTAAACAAATGGAGTAGTACTTATAGATTTCTTGAGGCTGGATCTGGCCAATGGGCACACTTGTCAACAACCTACTTCGACCTATAGAAAGGGTGAAGCTAGAATTATGCCCTTAGATGGAAAGAGCATGAGCATACCATGCAATGGGTACATGTAGTTGTTTACCCCTTAGGAGACAGGTTGGCGCCTGGGCCTTTGTCTTCCTGTTTTGAAAGGAGGGTGGGAAGGGGGGGGGCTTACCCAAACATGTTGGGACAAGTTTGGTGACATCTGGGGGCATAATTCTGGGCATATGATGCCTTCACCACAACTATGTAGTGAATGCAATCAAATAACACTATGTAGTGGATTGGAATCTACCCACTCAACCAAACATAATTATGATACCAAAGGTTCAAAGCCTGGTCATCAGCAGAGAACTCTAATTTCCTAAAACATTACAACTTTTCTTTTTCATTACACAGAGAAGTGATACACTGCATCACATAACACCATGAGACCATGAGGCAGGGACACATCACACTAGATCAGGTTGCACAGAGACACATCCATACTGGCCTTAAAAACCTCCAGGGATGAGGCTTCTACCACCTTCCTGGGCAACCTGTTCCAGTGTCTCACCACTCTCATGGTGAAGAACTTCTTCCTAACATCCAGTCTGAATCTACCCACTTCTAGTTTTGCTCTATTCCTCCTAGTCCTATCGCTACCTGACATCCTAAAAAGTCCCTGACCAGTTTTCTTGTAGGCCCCCTTAATATACTGGAAGGCCACAATGAGGTCTCCTCAGAGCCTTCTCTTCTCCCGACTGAACAGCCTCAACTCTCTCAGTCTGTCTCCATAGAACAGGAGCTCCAGCCCTCTGATCATCCTCATGGCCCTTCTCTGGACACATTCCAGCACATCCAGATCCTTCTTGTAATAGGGGCTCCAGAACTGGATGCAGTACTCCAGGTGGGGTCTTACCAGAGTGGAGTAGAGGGTGAGAATTACCTCCCTTGATCTGCTGGCTACGCTTCTCTTGATGCAGCCCAGGATGTGATTGGTTTTCTGGGCTGCAAGTGCACACTGGTGGCTCATGTTGACCTTCTTATTTACCAGCACCCCCAAGTCCCTTTCTTCAGCACTGCTCTCAAGCCAAACACTACTCTCAAGCCAAACACTGCTCAGCCTATATCAGTGCTTGGGATTGCTGCAACCCAGATGTAGGACTTTGCACTTAGTCTTGTTGAACCTAATGAGGTTGTCATGGGCCCACCTCTCCAGCCTGTCAAGGTCCCTCTGGATGGCATCCCTTCCCTCCAGCGTGTCTGCTGCACCACACAGCTTGGTGTCATCACCATACTTGCTGAGGATACACTCAATGTCGCTGTCCATATTGCCAGCAAAGATGTTGAACAAGACTGGTCCCACCACTGATCCCAGAGGGACTCCACTTGTCACTGGCATCTACTTGGACATGGACCCACTGACAGCCACTCTTTGGGTGCAGCCATCCAGCCAGTTCTTTATCCACTGAATGGTCCATCCATCAAACCCAGACTTTACCAGCTTGGAGCCCAGGATGTGGTGTGGGACAGTGTCGAAGGCTTTGCTCAGGTCCAAGTAAATGGTATCGGTTGCTTGGCCTTCATCTATTAATGTTGTGACCTTGTCATAGAAGGCCACCACGTTTGTCAGGCAGGATTTGGCCTTGGTGAAGCTGTGCTGCTTGTACCAAATCACCTCTTCATTATTCTTCTGTCTCAGTAGTGCCTCCAGGAGGATCCGTTCCATGATCTTACCGGGCACAGAAGTGAGACTGGTCTATAGTTCCCTGGGTCATCCTTCTTTCCCTTTTTGAAGATGGGGGTTATCTTTCCCCTTTTCCAGTCAGTGGGGACTTCCCTGGCCTGCCACGACTTTTGGAATACAATAGAGAGTGGTTTAGCAACCTCATCCACCAGTTCCCTCAGCACCCGTGGGTGTATCTCATCGGGTCCCATGGACTTGAACACTTTCAGGTTCTTCAGAGGGTCACAAACCTGATCTTCACTTACAATGGGCAGTTCATTCTTCCAGTCTGCCATTATCTTCTGTTATTCTGGGAGTGTGATTGGAGCCCTTGCCAGTGAAGACTGAGGTAAAGAAGTCATTGAGAACCTCAGCCTTCTCCATGTCACTTGTCACCAGCTCACCTGTTTGCTTTCTGAGGGGACACACACCTTCCCAAGTCTTCTTTTTACCATTAATATACCTATAGAAAGTTTTACTATTTCCCTTGATTTCCCTGGCTAGATTGAATTCTAACTGAGCTTTAGCTTTTCTAACCAGGTCCCTTGCTACTCGGGCAGTTTCCTTATATGCCCCCATTCTAGGTGTCCTTTCTTCCACTCCCTGTAGAGTTTCCTGTGTGACAGCATGTGTCCAGGAGCTCCTTGTTCATCCAGGCATGTCTTCTAGCATTCTTTCCTGCTTTCCTCTTTGTGGGTATACTTTGCTCCTGGGCATGGAGAAGGTGATCCTTGAATACTGACCAGCTATCCTGGGCCCCTCTTCCCTCTAGGCTTTTGTCCCATGGTACTTTGGCCAGCAAATCCCTGAAGCAATCAAAGTCTGCATGCCTGAAGTCCAGGGTTGTAATCTTGGGATATGTCCTCCTAGTTGCCTTGAGGATCTTAAACTCTATTGCATCATGGTCACTGCAGCCAAGGTTATCCCTGAGCATCACATTCGTCACCAGTCCTTCTCTATTGGTGAGAACAAGGTCCAGCATAGCACCTTTTCTTGTTGGTTACTGTGCCATTTGGAGGAGGAAGTTGTCATCTGTGCATTGCAGGAACCTCCTGGAATGATGGTACCTAGCTGTGTTGTTCCTCCAGCAGATGTCAGGGTGGTTGAAATCCCTCATAAGGACCAGGGCTTGTGCCTATGAAGCCACTTCTATTTGCCTATTGTGATGGTTTTAAGACTGTCTTTTTAATTTTTCTTCAACAAAGTTTAAACAGAGAAAGTAAACGGATGTAAATAAATCACTATTGGGTGTAAGAAAGCAAAATAATTATTATTCTAAACACCTCCATTGGAGAGATAGGAATGTTTAAGAACTGTTACTCAAAACAAGGTTGGGGAGTTGGGGACATGGCTTGCTCGCTCGGTTTTCTGTCTGCCGGCTTCTTCTTTTCTGGATGAAGATAACACACTGACCTTGACAAGCTAATTCTAACAGCCTCTCTGCTTCTTGACTCTCTGCCTTCTGCCAGGAGGGCCTGGGGGGATTCCTTCTGGTTGGTGGGGGAGGCCCCTTGGGGAAGGCCCCCTGAGGGAAGCAAAGGGGGCTTGGTTGTGCTTTTCTGTTGATTGTACATATTTGTAAATGTTGTGAATAGTGTGTATTTGTACATATTCATTGCATTGCATCATAGATTATAGATCTGCTTGTAAGTAGAGCTTTCATTTGCTTCCAGACTAAGATAGCCTGGTCATTCTTGGTGTGGGACAGGGATTTCAGCTCTCACACTGTTACACCTGTGGATGGTCTCATCTGCTTGGTTCTGCTGGTCAGGTGGCCTTTAGCAGAACCCTACAGTAACATCTCCTTCCCCTGTCTTCCCCTTAATCTTCACCCATATGCTCTCAACCAGATCATCATCCTTCCCCAGGTGGAGCTCCATTGATTCCAGCTGCTCACTGATACAGAGAGCAATACCTCCTCCCCTTCTTCCCTGCCTGTCCTTCCTAAAGAGCTTGTACATCTATCCCTACATTCCAGTTATGGGGATCATCCCACCAAGTTTCAGTAATAGCCACTATGTCATAGCATCCTAGCCCTTAATTCATCCTGTTTGTTGCCCAAACTGTGTACATTTAGCATAGGGGCACTTCAGCTGGGCTGGCAGTGTCACCCTCTTAGGTGAATCCCCCTTAGTACCTTTGGGGTGTCCCAGTGCTTTGTCCTTGGCTTGCCTCAGAGCAACAAGCTGAGAGCCCTTGCCTCTGGTGAGCTGCCCCAATGTTTGTCACAGGCAAGCATGAGATTAACAACCCCTTTCTCCTTTGAATCTAGTTTAAACCCCTATCAATGAACTCTGCTAACTTCTGCCCTAGAATCATTTTCCCCCTCTGGGACAGGTGCATCGCATTGGTTGCTTGCAGTTCTGGTGCCCTGTAAACTGCGTTGCGATCATAAAATTTAAATCCCTGTCGATGATACCAGTCCCAGAAGCATGAATTGACCTGTTGGCTCTTCCTAAATGTTCCAGCATCCATCACTGATGTCAGAGGGATGGAGGAGAACTGTAACAGTTTGAGAGTGGAAATTCCGCCCCCCACCAACAATAACCAGGCTAGCTCAGTCTGGAAGCAAATGAAAGCTCTATTTACAAGCAAATCTACAATCTATGATGAAATGCAATGAATATGTACAAATATACACTATTCACAACATTTACAAATACATACAACCAACAGAAAAAGGACAACCAAGCTCCCTTTGCTTCTCCAAAGGAGCCTCTCCACCAGACCGGAAGGAATCCCCAAACCTCTTGGCAGAAAGCACAGTTAAGAAGCAGAGAGGCTGTTAGACTTAGCTCATCAAGGTCACTGTGTTATCTTAAGCCAGAAAAGAAGCAGCAGCCAGACAGCCCAGCAAGTTGTGAACTGCCCAAGCTCCCCAACCTTGTTTTGAGTAATAGTTCTTAAGCATTTCTCTCTCTCCAATGGAAGTGTTTAGAATAGTCATTATTTGGCTTTCTTACACCCAATAGTGACTTATTTACATTCTTTCACTTTCTCTGCTTGAACTTTGTTGAAGAAAAATTAAAAAGTTTTAAACCATCACAGTCCACCCCTTCTAAACAATTCCATTGGCTGTAACTACTATTTATCTAATCTAAAACAATATTTACAACGAGTGAATAAAGATCATAGTCCATTCCAGCTAGCTCAGAAGTAGATGACTCAAAAGGAAAAATCACAGGAAAGAACAGAAAACAGCTTGTTTCCTCACAGATGGAGCAAAGAAAGGATCAGGGATTCTCAGGTAACTCAGGGCTCTCAGGATTCGTACGGTTCGTGCACCGTAGATCTCATGGATTCTCCTCTTGGGCACGATGTCGTATCTGTACAACACTCTGAATTTAACCTATCAGCCAAAGTTAGATTTCTTTGTGGAATACACTGAATTTCACCATTTTCTTGCATCACCCAATAGGTGTGACCAGGACCTTCAGCAGAAACCACTCCTTGGACAGGTTTGGCCTCTCCTGAAGGAGAAAATACCCAAAGAGTTTTGCCTAACAGATTCTTTTCTCCGATAACAAGAACTCTATCACCTTCCTCCTTTTGTAACAAATCTGAATGAGCAGGTCCAGCTCAATTCACTGAACCTCTGCTATTCACCAACCACGTTGTTTGTGCTAAATGTTTCTCCCAGTTTTTCAAAGATGCATCCCCCATGGCTTTCAGAGTGATTTTCAGCAAACCGCTGTAGCGTTTGATCTCCCCTGCAGCTGGTGCATAGTAGGGAATGTGAAATATCCACTCGATGCCATGCTTTTTTGCCCAGTTTTTCACAAGATTCTTCTTGAAATGAGTTCCGTTGTCTGACTCAATCCTCTCTGGAGTTCCGTGTCTCCACAGGATTTGTCTTTCCAGACCAAGAATGGTGTTACGTGCAGTTGCATGAGGAACGGAATAGGTTTCCATCCATCCAGTATTCACCTCTACCATAGTCAGCACATATTGCTTACCAGATCGAGAACGAGGTAGAGTGATGTAGTCAATCTGCCAAGCTTCACCATACTTGTACTTGGACCATCGGTCACCATAACATAAGGGTTTGATTCGCTTTGCCTGCTTAATAGCAACACAAATATCACAGTCATATATGACCTGCGTGACAACGTCCATGGAAATGTCAATGGATCTGTCATGACCCCATTGGTAGGTTGCATCTCTGCCTTGAAGTCCTGACGAGTCATGGGCCCACTAAGCTAAGAACAGCTCACTTCGGTGTTTCCAGTCAAGCTCAAGACCAGAGTTTGTGTCTACTTGGGAAACTCTTGCATCTAGATCTGCCTGATGGTTGTGGTGTTGTTCCTCAGTAGCTTTGCTCTTAGGAATGTGAGCATCGATGTGTCTCACTTGCACTGGGATTCTCTCAATGCAAGCAGCAATGTCTTGCCATAGATCTGCAGACCAAATAGGCTTTCCTTTTCTCTGCCATCCATTCTTTTTCCAGTCTTTCAGCCAACCCCACAAGGCATTTGATACCATCCATGAGTTGGTGTAGAGATAAAGCTTTGGTCATCTCTCACGTTTAGCTACATCGAGAGCTAGCTGGACAGTTTTTACCTCTGCAAATTGACTAGATTCTCCTTCTCCGTCTCTTGCCTCTACAACTCTGCGTGTTGGACTCCACAATGCAGACTTTCACCTTCGCTTGTTTCCAACAAGACGACAGGAACTGTCTGTGAACAAAGCATATCTCTTTTCATCATCAGACAGATCACTGTAAGGAGGAACTTCCTCAGCACGAGTTACTCTCTCCTCTGGAGGTTTTGAACAGCTTGTGCCTTCTGGCCAGTTTGTGATCACCTCCACCAGACCAGGCCTTTCAAGATTTCCCATTCGAGCTCTCTGTGTTATCAGAGCCATCCACTTAGACCAGGTAGCATCTGTTGCATGATGTGGTGAAGAACCTTTGCCTTTGAACATCCAATTCAGAACTGGCAATCTAGGAGCTAGAAGAAGTTGTGACTCAGTTCCAATCACTTCAGAAGCAGCGTTTACTCCTTCATAAGCAGCTAAAATCTCTTTCTCTGTTGGACTGTAGTTTGCTTCTGAACCTGTGTAACCATGAACCCAGAAACCAAGAAGACATCCACATGTCTCCCCTGGAGCTCTTTGCCATAAGCCGCAGGTTGGATCATTTTCACTCGTGGCTGTGTACAGAATGTTCTTAATGTCTTGACCAGTTCAGACTACTTCTCACTTTATCTGGTCAAAGGCTGCTTGTTGCTCAGGACACCACTGGAAACTGTTTCTCTTTCGAGTCACATCATAGAGAGGTTTCACAATCTGACTATATCCAGGAATGTGCAGTCTCCAAAATCCCACTATGCCTAAGAAACGCAGAGTTTCTTTCTTGTTGGTGGGATTTGCCATGGTGGAGACTCTGTTTATCACATCCATTGGAATTTGACAGCGACCAGCTTGCCACCACACTCCCAGAAACTGGATTTCTCAGGCTGGTCCTTTCACCTTGTCTCGCTAGATAGTGATACCAGCTTGCAAGAGAATGCTAATGATTTTGTTATCTTTCTTGAAGACTTCTTCAGCAGTTTCACCCCACACGATGATGTCGTCGATGAACTGAATGTGTTCTGGAGCTCCACCTTTTTTCAAAGCATCACAGATCACTGCATAACAGATGGTTGAACTGTGAATCCACCCCTAGAGCAAAGGAGTAAATGTGTATTGTATGCCTCTTCAGGTGAAGGCAAACTGAGGCCTGCATTCCTCTGCTATGGGAATAGAGAAGAAAGCATTAGCAATGTTTGTGGTAGCATACCATTTGGCCTGCTTGGATTCTAGCTCATATTGGAGTTCTATCATGCCTGGTACAGCTGCACTCATGGGTGGAGTTACTTCATTCAAGGCATGGAAATCAACTGTCAGACGCCATTCTCCATTCTGCTTTCTCACAGGCCAGATTGGACTGTTGAAAGGTGAATGAGTTTTGCTGATGACCTTCTGACTTTCCAACTGACGAATCAAGTTTTGAATGGGCACCAAAGAGTCACGGTTGGTTCTGTATTGTCTGTGATGCACAGTTTGAGAAGCAACCGGCAGCTTTACATCCTCTATCTCATGTTGTCCCACAACTGCAGATTCATCTGAAAGCTCAGGTCTAATGGACAATTTCAATTTTCCTCCTTCAATTTCTACAGTTGCTATTCCAAAAGCCCATTTGTAACCCTTAGGGTCTTTAAAAGGCCCTTCTCTCAGAAAATCAGTTCTCAAAATATAAGGTGCATTAGGACCTGTTACAATAGTATGTTTCTTCCACTGCTTCCCAGTTAAACTTATATCAACCTCTATCTTAAACAACTCTTGAGATCCACCAGTGACTCCCTGAATAGTTATAGATTCTCCCCCTTGATAATTTGATGGTATTATGGTGCACTGAGCTCCTGTGTCAACCAAGGCCCTGTACTTCTGAAATTTTGAAGTGCCAGGCCACTGGATGTACACATCCCAATAGATTCTGTTATCTCCGTTATCCGTTACATCCCGCTGGTGGAAGGCAGGGCACCCCTAATTGTGGGGATTACATCCACATGTACAGCTGGCACAACGTCCAGCACCAGAATTAGAATCACTGGTGGAACTATCAGAATTGTTCTGGGAAACTGAGGAAGTGACAGCTACCCTTCCGGTATTGTTACCTCAGGCTCTGCCACTCTGCAGCTCCCGTAACCTCCTGAAAAGATCAGAAGTTGGTTGACCGTCCCACCTGTTCATGTTTTCACCAAACTGATCACGCAGAGTTATCCAGATACTCCCACATGATTGCCTCTGTTGTCTGTTTTGGTTTGATCTGCTTCGGAATGGCCTTCTTAGAGGATGTCTGGCTCTGACAGCTGAAACTTGTATCCATTTGGAGGAAGACGGATCAGCATCATCCCCCCTTCATCAAGTTGGATATGGAGGTTTTAAATTCCTCCTTTAGCTCTTTCATGCAATTCTCAATCTTTCCAGTCAGAGTTTCAATGGCTGAAACCAAAGAAGTACGTGCGAGACTGTCCTCCAATTGCTTCATTTGGTCAGTGAAATGGCCAGCAGGAGAAGGCACTCCACCATAATTTCTTGCCACATTTCTGCTTGCCAAAATAGTAGCATAATTAGGAGGAGCAAGCTTAATGAGCTTTTTGGCAAGGCCTGTTCCTACAGGAATTTCATCAGGATTCAGCGTCTCATGATCTCCATACATTACTTCTCTCACAGCAAAATCTCTCAGATGCTTGATTCCCTCATCTATCGTGGTCCAAGGCTTAGGGTTCCATGGTAAATCATCTCTGCCTGGGCTACCTCATAAGGACTGCCAGAAGGAGGCGTGCCCAGAGAAACTTTGCCAAGGCATGTGCCTAGATGCCTGTCTATGCCTGTATCTTTCGAGAACGTCCCCAACTGAGAGGCCGACCTGTCGCCTACCAGCAAGGCTGGGGCTCCCATATCATAGCAACGGTACAGCCAAGACAGGATTGCCTCAGTGTTTTCTCTGATGTAATCCTTCCTTACATGCCTAATTTCCTGTCTGGGTGCATTAGCTGACTGTATATCATCCTCATCATCACCATCATCATCTTCAGTTCACTGTCCCCATACTCCTACTGCAATCCTCCATGCAATTTCCTGGAGTTCAGAGGCACTTCCAGCAGTTGCTAATTTACCAGGGCCCATATCCTGTCCTACATCTCCATCATCCATGTGAGGTCTTGTGCTGGGGCACACCCATCCTGGATGGGGCTGAGAAGAACCCAGCCCCAGGTGGACAAAAGAAATTTAATCTGGGGAGGGCTTGGCCCCTCCCCTGCTGGGAGAAGATGGTCCCCTGACTCAGAGGTGGTCTATTCCACTTCCCCTTCCATCCAGCAAGCCTATAAAAAGGGCGGATATCTTGCTGCTCTTTCCCTTTTTCCTGCCTCGTCTGCTCGACAAGACTTCCTGCTGCTGTTGCTGTCACTGTCTCCTGCACCGGATCACGTGGCTGGGGCCCTTTCTCTCTCTCAACTGAATCCACCGACATCCAGGGGAACACAAGGCCATCCAGGCTTGGTTTTGTATAATTTTTTTTCCCCACTTACCTCACCTCTGTGAACCCCCCCCTGTTACTGATATATATATATATATGTGTAAAAAAAAAACTTTTTCCTTTCCCTTTTGTGAAAAAAGAAAAAAATTTACTCCTCCTACTTCCAAACCGACTTCAGAATATTTCTTTCGTGAATTTTTTTTTCCTTTCCCCTACCCCTTTTTTTTTTTTTCCTTTCTTCTCTCTCTCCACCCTGCCAAGAAAAAAGGGAGAGGGGCAGGGGGAGGAATTTACATCTATTATCATTTGAGCTCCTAAACTCAGAGCTCAAACTACCACAGGTCTCAAGAGGTTTGCCAGAGTTTTAAGGCTAACCTTCTCTTCCTCATCAGAAGGATCTTTCTTAACAGAGGGACCCTGAACAGAAGGATTCTGACCTCCTTCTGCACCTTCTGCACCCTCACCTGCAGCATCTGTACCCCCTCCTGCAGCTCCTTTGTGCTTTTTGGTGAGAGTAGCTACCAAATTCACTGGTTTAGCATTCACATTTGCAATAGAGTTAGCAGGAGCAGAGAGATTCTGTGCAGAGTCAGCAGGTACACTTTGAGAACCTGCAGCTGCTGCTGTGTCCATATCGGCAGCAGAGGGAGGAAAAGACTGTGCCTCGTTAATGACGCCTGCCTGTGTAGCCGTGTCTGTTATCTGAGATTCTGGCAGAGTTCCCAGAGCTGCTGGCAAAGTTCCTGCAGCTGCTGCCTCTGGCTCTGAGTCAAGGTTATCGGCAGCTTTCTCACAAACCTTCTCTTCCCTGCACTTAATTGTGATCTCCCGTACACTGCAATCAGAATCAGAACCTAATTATGAATCTCTCTGAACTTTTCTATGTTTCTTTTTACGTCTACACCGGCTGAAAGACCAAGTAGCCCTATGTGTTTCTCGATACAGTGCTACCAGTAGCCATATGGTTATTACAAAAAATATCACATTTAAGCTTAGCATAAGAATCAATTCAGGGTTCCATTGGTTCACTTAACCCTCTGCAAGAGGAATAGCAAACTCAAATGCTTCTGCTGGCAGATATGTAGTTGAGTTACCATAACTCCCTAGTCCAATAAAACCATAACAATACTCAACAACTTTCAGTAACTTGCTCTTACCCCAAAGAAACAGTTTGTATCCCACATATCTCACAATCTTATTTGTCATGGAGGAACCGGCCCATCTATAGACCACCAGGGTGGGACAAGAATAAATAAAATGCCAAACAAACCAGAACAGCTTCATTATGCTTCCTAATCTGAGCAAAAATAAATCATATAAGCAATTGCTTTGCGTTGGAGCGCCAAAAAATAAAACTTATTGTAACAGTGTGAGAGCTGAAATTCCGCCCCCCCCCCAACAATAACCAGGGCTAGCTCAGTCTGGAAGCAAATGAAAGCTCTATTTACAAGCAAATCTACAATCTATGATGAAATGCAATGAATATGTACAAATATGCACTATTCACAACATTTACAAATATATGCAATCAACAGGAAAACACAACCAAGCTCCCTTTGCTTCCCCCAAGGGGCCTCTCCACCAGACCAGAAGGCATCCCCCTCAGACCCCCCTGGCAGAAAGCAGAGAGTTAAGCAGAGAGGCTGTTAGACTTAGCTCATCAAGGTCAGTGTGCTATCTTCAGCCACAAAAGAAGCATCCAGGCAGCCCAGCAAGTTGCAAACTGCCCAAGCTCCCTAAACTTGTTATGAGTAATACTTCTTAAACATTTCTCTCTCTCCAATGGAAGTGTTTAGAATAATCATTATTTTGCTTTCTTACACCCAATAGTGACTTATTTACAATCTTTCACTTTCTCTGCTTGAACTTTGCAAAGAAAAATTAAAAAGACAGTTTTAAACCATCACAAGAATACAACTTGAGCTCCCGATCCCTTTAGCAGTTGCCCCAAGGTCCTGAAGACTCTTTTAATTGATTGTGAGCCTCTGGCTGCTGCATCATCACTACCCACCTGAAAAATCAGAAGTGGGTAATAGTCTGAAGGATTCACAAGGGAGGGAATTTTATGTATGACATCCTTTACCCGGGCACCAGGGAGACAGCAGACCTCTCCATGAAGGGGATTTGGTCTGCATATTGGGCCCTCCACTCCCCTCAGCAGGGAGGCATCTACAACTATGACCCTTAGATTTTACTTTTTAAAGTCAGTGCTCATGCATGGCTGGCCTGAGGCGAGTCTGTCTTGTTGGCACTCCTGGCCCTTGTGGCACTTTTGGCTTTTGTGAGCCCTCGTCACAACCAGTTCCTCCTGCAGAGCCTCATACTTGTTCTGCAAGGGTATTGTTTGTGGTGCGCTTCTTGAAGGAGCACGTTTCTATATTTGCCCTTTGTTTCCTTGGGTAGCTACCTGTTCCCATTGACCCTTCGTATGTGAATTAGTACAGTTACTACAGAAAGGCTGGGGGGCTTGCTGATGAGAGGATATTGAATCTTCTGCCCCACTAAGAGTCAACTCTTGTTCTTGTTCTTGTTCTATATTTATAAAGATCAACTTGTGAAAGTTATCAATTTTCCTCTCACTCTCCCTGAGGCTTCTTAGCCTACTCACTTCTACCCTGAGCTCCATCACTTCATCCTGGAGCTGTGCCACCCAGCTGCGCAGGTCAAAAACCTGATCCACACTGCACACTAGCCAGTGTTGCCCTCTGTTGCCTGTGAAAGGCTGTGGCATTCCTCCCAGTCTATGGCCTGGATACCAATATCCATTTTGGTGGGTGCAGAGAGCACAGTCTTCCTCCTCCAAGCAGCCAACATCATGCCTTCAGTAAAACTGCAGCACCTTGTGTCCTGCCCACACACCCTTCTCGTGCTGACTACTGAGCTAATTCAAAAGGAGCCCCTGGGCCACAGTATCTATTTGCTCTCCCTGTGCATGTTAGCCTGCCTGTACCAAAGGCCAAGTGCTTCCAGCTGTCTGACCACGCCCTTCCCTCTCACACACCCCACTCGCTGGGTTCCAACGAGCAAGAAGACTAGTTGCCTCACAGCTCACAGTCTGAGAGCCTCTTCTGGTTTCAACAGGTTTAAAACTCCTGTAGCTTCTCTGGGAACGCCCCAGCCACGTCGCCTTCTCGGACACCCTCGGAGAGATGCTGAGTCATGTCAGGTCACCTCTTCCCCTCTCTTTCTCTCTCAGTCTCCCTGTCTCTGGGAGCCCTCTTTTTCTCTTCTAAAGATCTCAGCACAGCACAGAGATAGCTGGTGCTGATGCAGTTGCCTCACAGCTCGCAGTCTGTATTAATTATCTCAAGATTAAAATTCTACTTTCTTTCTGCTCTCTTAAATAGAAATTTTCATCTCCCCTTCCTCGTTTATCCTCTTGCTGCTACAAAACTCTTCCCTACCTCTCACAGTCACCTTGAACTGCAAGGTTAGCTCTTCTTCATCTCAATCCCAACAGCTAGATTCCAAATTGTCCTGGTTTTCAGTCCTTGCTGAAGCTCCTTTCTACACCTTTTGCACTTGCTTGACAGAGACAAAACAATATTAAAACAAAAAATCTGAAAATGTGTGTTACTTCAAGTGTTGGCAAATGGCCTTTGTTATATGGAAAATCAGACTGAAGTATCATAATCATCTCTTTCTTAATATAATAGGAAATCCTTGATTCTTTCCTGCTCACCCTCATAATTAGGAAGCAGAGTATCAATGACTAGCTCGTGTAAATGTCAAGGATTAGGGTTGGGTCAGCCACTAAATGAATGACAGATGCTTTCTACTAAGACCTCCCCTTTCCCAGAAGGGGAAGAGAAAAAGAATAAGAGAGGGAAACTTACAGATTGGAAAAGACAGCTAAAACTGCTTTAGTAAAAATAGTAACAATAAAATCATAGATTCATAGAATCAAGAAGGTTGGAAGAGACCTCAAAGATCATCGAGTCCAACCTGTCACCCTAAACCTCATGACTATCTAAACCATTGCACCAAGTGCCACGTCCAATCCCCTCTTGAACACCTCCAGGGATGGTGACTCCACCACCTCCCTGGGCAGCACATTCCAATGGCCAACCACTCTCTCTGTGAAGAACTTTCTCCTCACCTCCAGCCTAAACTTCCCCTGGCGCAGCTTGAGACTGTGTCCTCTTGTTCTGGTGCTGGTTGCCTGGGAGAAAAGACCAACCCCCTCCTGGCTACAACCTCCCTTCAGGTAGTTGTAGACAGCAATGAGGTCTTCCCTGAGCCTCCTCTTCTCCAGGCTAAACAGTCAAAGCTCCCTCAGCCTCTCCTCATAGGGCTTGTGCTCAAGGCCTCTCACCAGCCTCGTTGCCCTTCTCTGGACATGCTCCAGCAATTCAACATCTTTCCTAAACTGAGGAGCCCAGAACTGGACACAGTACTCAAGGTGTGGCCTAACCAGTGCCATGTACAGGGGTACAATCAATGACCTCCCTGCTCCTGCTGGCCACACTATGCTTGATGCAGGCCAGGATGCCATTGGCTCTCTTGGCCACCTGGGCACACTGCTGGCTCATGTTCAGCTGGCTGTCGACCAGTACCCCCAGGTCCCTTTCCACCTGGCTGCTCTCCAAAAACTACATAACCAAAATATTGAACCCCACTCTCCCTTCCAATGGCAATTATGTCACTGTCACCATTAATGCTACAAGCAGGCACTGGGGAAGTCCCAGACTGGATTCAGGGGCAGGCAGGAGCCAGTTTCAGGAGGTGGATTCTGGAACTGGAATCAGGCTTGAAGACAGGACAGAGTCCTCCTTGGATGCTGGCCATTGTGATCCCTCAGCTTTATGCTGAATATGATGTGCATGGAATGAAATACTTTGTTGGTCAGTGTAGGGTCACCTGAACTGTTTGCTTCTCTACACATGTGTGGTCTTTTACTCATCACCCTCAATGTAGCACATGAGATTTAACAGTGACCTTAGCTTGCATACCAGTCATTGGTACTAACTAGAAACATTGTGCATTATCACTACTGGAAGCAGACACTGTCTGCAAAAACATGCAGTCAATTTCAGAAATAGTTTTCTTCAGCATTGCAACACATCCAGAGTGTCTGGTGTGCTGCACTGCTTTAACTTTGTGCAGTTACCCTGTGCAGTCTTCAATGCCATAACCTACACTGCAGAATATCTCTCCTCTACGGTACTTGGATTTCTTGCCTGAAAAATCTGAGACAGGATGGAAGATGGAAATCTCTAGCCATTTTGTGGTCAGTCAACACAGCAAGAGAATGAGAGCAACAAAATAAAGCTCATAAAGTAAGGCAGGTAAACTGTATCTAATGTTTGGGTTCTCCCCCATACCAACACCTTCAATTCTCCTCCATGTCTCTGTGGCATGTTCTTATATATGTCAGAGAACTTGCATTAAACTTGAAACAAGTTTACCTTGTACTGAGGTTGAATATGTTTCCATATTTAGCTTGTCCCTTTTGGCTTAGATTTATTAACAGCCTCTTTGCTGCAAAGTTCTTGGATGAAAGTAAAGAAAGCTGTAACTCAAAATATTCTGCACAGCAATGTCCGGTGGAGAAAAATAATTACTACTTACTGGTAGCACAGTTTTAATTGCTTCTATTCATATTCCAAATGGTCAAGAGTTTTAATAATTTCAGTGAACAGAAGTCACAAATGTGAGAGGACAGAAAAGAGATTACAGAAATTCAGCACCAACAGCAATTTTGTATTAATATAATAGTGTTATGCCTTAACTGTCAGGTCAGAAAGAATCAAGTTCACATATCTTAATCTAGTCAAAAGAAATAAACACCAATAATAAGGAATGCATCTCTAACCCACCAGACCTTTCAGATTTCCCTAATTAGTGGCATTTTATGCCAATCAGGATATTGGTGTTATCTGACAAGCAAGCCTACTATAGTTACTGAAAACTATTTGTGACACCAAAAATACTAATCTCTGAATATTCATATGTGAGTGTAAATAACAATTCCAGCATTGCTACTATTACATTGGTCTAATCATTAGTGGAGGAATCTATTAAAAGTATGTTGTTAGTCACAGATTTGTTTTGTCCAAGTGAATCAGAATCATGCATCATTTCACATTCGAAAGAAACAAACAAATGATAAAAAAAAAAATTGACCTGGTCAAGCAATAAAAGAGCCAGTATCAGGTAATCTCACCTGTTGTCCTTTCCAGAGTCCATTACTTACTCTTTCACAGCTGATGGACCAAAAAAAAAACCCCAAGAGATGATGTTGAAATTTTATGGTCAAGCAAGACGTCAGCTCTTCAGAAAAACTGCCCTCTTGACAGTAACTTCTGAAGCCAGTATTCACTGATGTAATGTAGTAATAATGTCATCATCACTGCAAAAAACCCTCAAGATCTTGTGGCCATGTGGATGATGAAGCACATCAGAAGGGCTCCAGAGTAACAAAAAGATAAATGGAGAGAAACAAAGAGGAGATAACAAAATGCTCCAAGATCATAGAATAAGAGAATCACAGAATCAGTCAGGGTTGGAAGGGACCACAAGGATCACCTAGTTCCAACCCCCCTGCCATGGGAGGGACACCTCACACTAGATCAGGCTAGCCAGAGCCTCATCCAGCCTGGCCTTAAACACCTCCAGGGATGGGGCCCCAACCACCTCCCTGGACAACCCATTCCAGGCTCTCACCACTCTCATGGGGAAGAACTTCTTCCTCACGTCCAGCCTGAATCTCACCACTTCCAGCTTTATTCCATTCCCCCTAGTCCTGTCACTACCTGATATCCTAAAAAGTCCCTCCCCAGCTTTCTTGTAGGCCCCCTTCAGATACTGGAAGGCCACAATAAGGTCACCTCGGAGCCTTCTCTTCTCCAGACTGAACAGCCCCACCTCTTTCAGTCTGTCCTCATAGGAGAGGTGCTCCAGCCCTCTGATCATCCTGGTGGCCCTTCTCTGGACACGTTCCAGCATGTCTATATCCCTCTTGTAATAGGGGCTCCAGAACTAGACACAGTACTCCAGGTGGGGTCTCACCAGAGCTGAGTAGAGGGGGAGAACCACCTTCCTTGACATGCTGGCCACACTTCTCTTGATGCAGCCCAGGATCTGGTTGGCTTTCTGGGCTGCAAGTGCACATTGACAGCTCATGTTGAGCTTCTTGTCCACCAGCACCCCCAAGTCCCTCTCCTCAGGGCTGCTTTCCAGCCAGTCACTGCCCAGCCTGTATTTGTGCTTGGGATTGCCTTAACCCGGATGCAGGACCTTGCACTTTGTCTTGTTGAACCTCATGAGGTTGGCTTGTGCCCACCTCTCCAGCCTGTCAAGGTCCCTCTGGATGGCATCCCTTCCCTCCAGCGTGTCTGCTGCACCGCACAGCTTGGTGTCATCAGCAAACTTGCTGAGGGTGCACTCAATGCCACTGTCCATGTCACCGACAGAGATGTTAAATAAGACTGGTCCCAGGACTGAGCCCTGAGGGACTCCGCTTGTCACTGGCCTCCACTGGGACATGGAGCCATTGACAGCCACTCTTTGGGTGCGGCCATCAAGCCAGTTATTTATCCATCTCGTGGTCCACCCATCAAACCCATGTGTCACCAGTTTAGAGACCAGGAGGTGGTGTGGGATAGTGTCGAAGGCTTTGCTCAGGTCCAGGTAAATGACATCAGTTGCTCTCCCCTCATCTATTAATGTTGTGACCTTGTCATAGAAGGCCACCAGGTTTGTCAGGCAGGATTTGCCCTTGGTGAAGCCATGCTGACTGTACCAAATCACCTCTTCACTATTCTTCTGTCTCCGTAGTGCCTTCAGGAGGATCTGCTCCATGATCTTACTGGGAACAGAGGTGAGACTAACTGGCCTGTAGTTCCCTGGTTCTTCCTTCTAACCCTTTTTGAAAATGGGAGTTATGTTTCCCCTTTTCCAGTAAGTGGGGACTTCCCCAGACTGCCAGGACTTTTGGAATATAATAGAGAGGGGTTTAGCAACCTCATCTGCCAGTTCTCTCAGTACCTGTGGGTGTATCCCGTTGGGTCCCTTGGGCTTGAACACTTTCAGGTTCTTCAGGTGATCACGAACCTGATCTTCACTTATGGTGGGCAGTTCTTCCTTCTGGTTCTTGCCATTAGCTTCCATGACTATTCCAGGAATGTGGCTGGAGGCCCTGGCAGTGAAAACTGAGGTAAAGAAGTCATTGAGAACCTCAGCCTTTTCCATGTCACTTGTGACCATTTCACCTGTTGCCTTTCTGAGGGGGCCCACACCTTCCCTAGTCTTCTTTTTACCATTAATATACCTGTAGAAGTTCTTAGTGTTCCCTTTAACCTCCCTGGCTAGATTCAATTCAAACTGTGCTTTAGCTTTCCTAACCAGGTCTCTTGCTGCTCAGGCAGCTTCCTTATATACCCCCCATTCTAGCTGTCCTTTCCTCCACTCCTTGTAGAGTTTCCTTTTAAGTGATAGTGTGTCCAGCAGCTCCTTGCTCATCCAGGCAGGCCTCCTAGCATTCTTCCCTGCTTTTCTCTTGGTTGGTATACATTGCTCCTGGACACAGAGGAGGTGGTCCCTGAATACTGACCAGCTGTCCTGGACCCCTCTTCCCTCTAGGACTTTGTCCCACGACACTTTGGCTAGCAGATCCCTGAAGCGATCAAAGTCTGCATGCCTAAAGTCTAGGGTCATAAGCTTAGAATATGTCCTCCTGCTTGCCCTGAGGATCTTAAATTCAATTACTTCATGGTCACTGCAGCCAAGGCTGTCTCTGAGCCTCACATTGGTTACCAGCCCTCCCCTGTTGGTGAGAACAAGGTCCAGCATAGCACCTTTTCTTGTTGGTTCCTCTACCACTTGGAGGAGGAAGTTGTCATCTGTGCAATCCAGGAACATCCTGGATTGCTGGTGCCTTGCTGTGTTGTCCCTCCAACAGATGTCAGGGTGGTTGAAATCACCCATGAGGACCAGGGCTTGTGACCTGGAAGCTGCTTCTATTTGCCTGTGGAGGGCCTCATCTGCTTGGTTCTGCTGGTCAGGTTGCCTGTAGCAGACCCCTACCGTAACATCTCCTTCCCCTGTCTTGCCTTTAATTTTAGTCCATACACTCTCAACCAGCTCTTCATCCTTCCCCAGGTGGAGCTCCACTGATTCCAGCTCGTCACTGACATAGAGGGCAACATAGAGGGATGGAGGATGATGGCTATTAATTATGAATTATGAAAATTATTATTTATTACTCATTAAAATTATGAATAACTGATTAATCAATCTATATATATTGATTTGAATGCACAGCTGTAAAAATATCGTCCATAACTGGTTCAGTATATACAATTATACCCAATTATAATATTTACAGAATCAATTTCTAATTAAGGGAACGAAAGGTGCAGTTCCATCACTTGTCCACTAGATGGAGACTCAATAAGATGCTTGGCAGCTGCTAAGTATGTACTGAGATATTTATAATGTTATCATGAGGAAAGTTAAGCTGGAATTATCATGCGGCTGTGTGTGGGTGCTTTGAATAGAATGTTACTGAATGTTGCACCACATGGAAAGATACATTCTGTCTTTCTGTGTAGTGAGGCAAATTGCTGGATTACGCAGACTGCTTGCTGCTGCCGGCTTTCTGCCCGGGGCTGGTCCCATCCAGGCAGTGTCTTTCTTTCTCCCCCCACCTCTGCGGGTGGGGCAAGGCTTTCTTTCTTCTCCCACAGCCGTGGAGGGGCAAGGCTTACCTTCTCCTCCTGCAGTCGCAGGGAGGGGAGGCTGGCTTTCCACCGATCGGTGGTTTCCCTTAGTGGGGTTGGCCCTTGTGATCAAGGTGGTGGTTCCTGGTAGGTGGGTTTCAGTGGGGGGGTGCGGTGAAGCGAAGCTTTCCCCTCGGCTCAGCTTGAAGTGAGCTGACGAATATCAGTGACTGCTTTCCATTAAGGTTACAATGCTGCAGTCCTTGCCTTGATATCAGTGGAGAGGATATTTTCTCTCTCTCTCTCTCTCAGGGAAATCCCAGGTGCTTTGCCCTGATGGCACAGGGCTATGGAGTGGCAGCTCCTTTTCTCTCCCGCAAACAGCAGGAGTCACGCAGAATGCGTTTCTGCTTATGGCTGCTTAATTAGCTTGCAGCAGATCTGGACTGCCAGGCTTGGGCTTAGTCCTTCCCCTTCTGGGCTAGAGCTTACCCTCACTCCATGCTTCCTCAGTCCTCTTGACTGGACTTACGACGCTGGTTAGGTGAAGGGATCATCCTTTGCTGGTTCCTCAAGTGGCTCGGTGAGCTGGCTTCTTTTCCGTATTGCAGAGGCTTCTAGTATGCTTGCGTGTGAGAAGGCTTATAGTTTACGCAGCGCAAGCTTACATGGCCAGTGAAGGCAAAAGGAGAAAGCAAAGTAGTAAACAAATGGAGTAGTACTTATAGATTTCTTGAGGCTGGATCTGGCCAATGGGCACACTTGTCACCAACCTACTTCGACCTATAGAAAAGGTGAAGTTAGAATTATGCCCTTAGATGGCAAGAGCATGAGCATGCCATGTGATTGATGCATGCAGTTGCTTACCCCTTAGGAGACAGGTTGGAACCTGGGCCTTTGTCCTCCTCTCCTGAAAGGAGGGTGGAAAGGGGGAACTTACCAAAACATGTTGGGACAAGTTTGCTGGTATCTGGGGGCATAATTCTGGGCATATGGTGCCTCACGACAAGGCTTCAATAGCTCAGATCCAATATTAACTAAGCCCATGGACTGATGCCAAACTTCACTTTTACTCCAGTTTCCATGGATTCCTAAAAGAAAACAACCACTTAACTTTCACTGTTTTCCCTCAAGTAGTTTTATTAGTCATTCACTTACAGACTTTGCATTTTAGAGTAAACATAATCAGACCTTTTGAAAAAGGTGAGAAAATCAGTTATTCGACTGAAAAACACTATCTGAAGCTCCTGAATCACAAAATGGTAACAAGTTATGCACAAGAGTAAAAGTTGAAAGAAATCATCATAGATTTGTCATTAGAGAATACAAGTTAAAGACAGAAAGAGGAAAGAATAAGATCTCATGTCATTAGGCTCACTGAAAAAATATACATCATAGAATCATAGAATCATAGAATCAACCAGGTTGGAAGAGACCTCCAAGATCATCTAGTCCAACCTATCACCCAGCCCTAAGCAATCAACTAGACCATGGCACTAAGTGCCTCATCCAGCCTCCTCTTGAACGTCTCAAGTGATGTCGACCTCACCACCTCCCTGGGCAGCCCATTCCAATGGGCAATCACTCTCTCTGTGAAGAATTTCCTCCTAACATCCAGCCTATACCTCCCCTGGCACAACTTGAGACTGTGTCCTCTTGTTCTGCTGCTGGTTGCCTGGGAGAAGAGACCAGCCCCCTCCTGGCTACAACCTCCCTTCAGGTAGTTGTAGACAGCAATGAGGTCACCCCTGAGCCTCCTCTTCACGAGGCTAAACAACCCCAGCTCCCTCAGCCTCTCCTCATAGGGTTTGTGTTCCAGACCCCTCCCCAGCTTTGTTGCCCTTCTCTGGACACGTGCCAGTACCTCAACATCTCTCTTGAATTGAGGAGCCCAGAACTGGACACAATAATCAAGGTGTGGCCTGACCAGGGCTGAGTACAGGGGAAGAATAACAAACAAAGCCTGGATAGTCCAATCTAGATCAGTCTTGAATCTCTGCAAAGAGTCACAGTCAAACACTTCAGAGGAATATGCAGATCTATTCAGCAGATCTGGCAAAGAGCAGTTCTGCTGTATCATCGTCCATATAGTACTCCCAAGAGACTGCATGAATTCATGCAACAACTCAACTAAAACTGGTCAGTAGTAACAATAATTCAGTTTGTTCTGAGTTACAGCATATTATGCTCTCAATCTCAGAAACATCATGTGAAAATGAGCTTCCAGTTAAATATAATCATTTCATTTCAGCTTTCTGAATGAGGAGTTTCCCAAGTTGTAATGACAAAGAACTTGCTGCCTGCATAGCGTGAGAAGCTCCATATCTACAAGTTTATGCAAATTGGGCCATAGAAAGAGGACTAACCCACCAGTCCAGAGTTCTGCTTTGTTTCTGAGACTCTTTTTTTTCAGTCTAAGCCAGTGATTCAACTTTTATGGCACTTGAAAACACCTAAAAATAACTTGACAAACTGGTATTCCTGTCATCACAATATTTATCTTGATTTTCCCATTCTTCCAAATAGTTGGTGCACTCTACAATATTTTAGTTCCAGCATGGGGAAATGTGGAGCAAATAAGATGTAAGGGAGATATGCTTTTATCAGAAGCCCAGATATTTGTGCTCTGTTTTGTGTTTTCTTTTGTTTTGTTTGTTTATTTTGGTCTAATAAAGAACATTTTATATTGTATTTATTTAATAAGTTTAACCTATTTTAATCTTTAACATCTCTGGAGACTACAGTGTACTGAGCCACTGTGACACCAACTATAGAGATCAGAAATAATCTGCTGCTGTAGGTTGGAAGACAGTCTTTTAAGAGATGACATATGAAGAAAATTCCTCACACAAATATTTTCTTCATCTCCACTCTTTGCTATCAAAACATTGTAGAGTCTCAGCAAAAATAATGAATCCCCTCATTACAAAGCAGTTTCAGTTTAAAAAATAAATCCCCAGGTTAGCCAGCTTTTGGAAAATGGTAGAGTCAGACCTTTAGAATGTAAAAACGTGATACTGGGCCAAGTGTAGCCTTTGTTGCTCTGAAACTATGAGTTTATCCTCACAACAATTCTGTGAGTTCTTATGGTTTGAGTTAGAACATCACAAATTCTATTATTTTACTTTTCAGCTCCATCTAAGTAGCTGCACTTCCTGAAACCGACTGCATGCTTTTGCAGACAGCATCTGCTTCTAGTAGTGGCAATGCTCAATGTTTCTAGTTAGTACTAGTAACCGCTATGCAGGTCAAGGTCACTGTTAAATCTTGTATACTGCATTGGGGCTGCTGAATAAAAGGCTGCACCTGTGGGAGAAGCAAAAGGTTCAGGTGACCCCAAACTGACCAACAAAGTATTTAATTCCATACATGTCATATTCAGCATAAAGCTGAAGGATCACAAAGATCAAGCTCTCTTCTTTAGTGGCTGGCATCTAAGGAATGATCATTCTGACACAGACCACAATTTTGTGTGTTATTGAATCCACTACCTGAATCTGGTTCCTGACTGCCACTGAGTCCAGTCTGAGACTTCCTCAGTGCCTGCTTGCAGCATCAGTGGTGACAGTGATGTAATTGTCATTAGAGGCTGGGTTCAATAATGATTGTGTGTGTATATATATATTTCATTTCATTGTTATTATTTTCATTAAAGCTGTTTTAGTTTTCTTTTCCAGCCCACAAGTCTTTCTCCCTTATTCCCTTTCTCTTCTCCTTCTGTGAAGGGAGAGGTGTTAGGAGACAACATCTGCCACTTGCTTAGTGGCCAGCCCAGCCCTAATCCTTGACATGAATAAAACATATAATTCTCAGTATATGGATGGAAAAAAGAGACCTAACAACTCTGAGGATAGAACATCACACATGCGTCAGTAAGTCCTAAATCTGTGTGATGGTTTGAAACTGTCTTTTTAATTTTTCCTTGCAAAGTTCAGAACAGAGAAAGTGAAAGAATATAAATAAGTCACTATTGGGTGTAAGAAAGCAAAATAACGATTGTTCTAAACACTTCCATTGGATAGATAGAAATGTTTAAGAACTATTACCCAAAACAAAGTAGGCATTCGGCACATTCTGCGTTCGGCAGTGGGGGCAAGTTGCTGGGCTGTCTGGTTGCTGTTTCTTCTTCTCTTCTGGCTGAAGATAACACACTGACCTTGGCAGCTAACAACTTTCTGCTCTAACTAAACTCTGCTTCTCTGTCCAGGGGGGTCTGGGGGGAAGCTCCTGGGTGAGGGAGGCCCCCTTTGGGAGGGTCCCCTTTGGGGGAAGCAAAGGGAGATCGGTTGTGTTTTTCTGTTGATTGTATATATTTGTAAATGTTGTGAATTTTGTATATTTGTACATATTCATTGCATTTCATCTGCTTGTAAATACAGCCTTCATTTGCTTCCAGACTGAGCTAGCCTGGTTATTGTCGTTGGGGGGGGGGAATTTCAGCTCACACCGACACACTTTTTATTTTTGGCGCTCCAACTCGGGGCTCGATTGCTTGTTTGATTTATTTCTGCTCAGATTAGGAAGCAAAATGAAGCTGTTTTGGGTTCTGAGTCATTCTATTTTATCTATTATCAGTGTGATTGTCTACAGATGGGCTGTTTCCTGCATGATAGAAAAGATTGTGAGATATGTGGCATATAAGTCGCTTCTTTGGGTTAAGAACAAGTTACTGAATGCTGTTGAATTCTGTTGTGGTCTTATTGGGCTTAGAAGATATGGTAACTCAACTATGAATCTGCTAGCAGACACATTTGAGTTTGTTACTCCTCTTACAACTACAGAGGGTCTTTGGAACCAGTGGTACCCTAGATATCTTGTGCTAGCCTTAATTTTGTTGTTTCTTGGAATAATCATATGGCTGCTGATAGCACTGTGTCAAGAAAGACGTAAGGCTACTCACTCTTCCAACCTGCGTAGATGTAAGAAGAAACATAGAAAAGCTCAGAGAGGTTCGGAATTGGTTTCTGATTCTGATTACGGTGACCAGGAAATCACAGTTCAGGTTTGTGAGAAAACTGCCGATAGTTTTGACTCAGAGCCAGCAGCAGTAGCTGCGGGACCTTTGCCAGAATCTGAGATAACAGACTTGGGTACACAGGCAGACATAGTTACACAGACAGACTCGGCGACACAGACAGACTCGATTACACAGGCAGAGAGGGGTACACGGGCAGACAGGGGTACACAAACAGACACAGTTGCACAGAGAGAAATGGATGCGCAGACAGACATGGTTACACAGAGAGAAATGGTTGTGCAGACAGACATAGTTACACAGAGAGAAATGGTTGTGCAGACAGACATGGTTACACAGAGAGAAATGGTTGTCCAGGCAGACATAGTTACACAGAGAGAAATGGCTGCGCAGACAGACATAGCTGTGCAGGCAGACGCCATTAACGAGGCACAGTCTCCTCCTCCTCCCTCTGCTGCCCAGACGGACGCAGCAGTGTCTGCAGGATCTCAAAGCACACCTCCTGCCAACCCTGCACAGACTCCCTCTGCTCCTGCTAACCCTGCACAAAATTCCTCTACTCCCTCCAACTCTGCTGTGAATGTGAAAGCAAATCCAGTAAATTTGGTGGCCACTGTAAGCAGAAAGCGTAAAGGAGCTGCAGGAGGAGATGCAGATGCTGCAGGAGATGGTGCAGATGGAGATGAGGGTCCTTCTACTCAGGGTCCCTCTGTTAAGAAAGATCCTTCTGGTGAGGAAGAGAAGGTTAGCCTTAAAACTCCGGCAGACCTCTTGAGACCCCACATGGATGATGGAGATGTAGACCCTGCTAAATTAGCAACTGCTGGTAGTGCCTCTGAACTCAAGGAAATTCAACGGAGGATTAAAATAGGATTATGGGGACAGCGACCTCAGGATGATGATGATGAGGAGGATGACATACAGTCAGCTAATGCACCCAGACAGGAAATTAGACATGTGAGGAAGGATTACATCAGAGGAGATAATGAGCCAGTCCTGTCTTGGCTAGCCAGGTGTTTTGATATGGGAGCACCAGCATTGGTGGTAGGTGACAAGTCGGCCTCTCAGTTGGGGATGCTCTCAAAGGATACTGGCATAGACAGGCATCTAGGCAAGTGCATTGGTAAAGCTTCTCTGTGGGCATGCCTCCTACTGGCAGTCTCGCTGAGGTACCCCAGCAGAGATGATTTACCATGGAACCCTAACCCTTGGACCACAATAGATGAGGGAATCAAGCGTCTGAGAGAATTTGCCGTGAGAGAAATAATATACGGAGATCATAAGACTCTGAATCCTGATGAAATTCCTGTTGGAACAGGCCTTGCCAAAAAGATCATTAAGCTTGCTCCTCCTAATTATGCTACTATTCTGGCAAGCACGATTGTGGCAAGAAATTATGGTGGAGTGCCTCCCACTGTTGGCTATTTCACTGACCAAATGAGGCAATTGGAGGATAGTCTTGCACGTACTTCTTTGGTTTCAGCCATTGAAACTTTGTCTGGAAAGATTAAGAATTGCATGAAAGAGCTGAAGGAGGAATTTAAAACCTCCATATCCAACTTGATGAAGGGGGATGATTCTGATTCCTCTTCCTCCAGATGGATACAAGTTTCAGCTGTTAGGAACAGACGTGCTCCAAGGAGGCCATTCCAGAACAGGTCAAACCAAAACAGACAGCAGAGGCAATCACGTGGCAGTATCTGGATAACTCTGCGTGATCAGTTTGGTGAGAACATGAACAGATGGGATGGTCAACCAACTTCTGATCTTTTCAAGAGGTTACGGGAGCTGCAGAGGGGCAGATCCCGAGGTAGCAATACCAGGAGGGTAGCTGTCGCTTCCTCAGTTTCCCAGAACAACTCTGATAGCTCCAACAGTGATCCTAATTCTGGTGCTGGACGTTGTGCCAGCTGTACATGTGGAGGTAATCCCCACCATTAGGGGTGCCCTGCCTTCCGCCAGGGGGAGGTAAGGGATAATGGAGATAACAGAATCTATTGGGATGTGTACATCCAGTGGCCTGGCACTTCAAAATTTCAGAAGTACAGGGCCTTGGTTGACACAGGAGCTCAGTGCACCATAATACCATCAAATTATCAAGGGGGAGAATCTATAACTATTCAGGGAGTCACTGGTGGATCTCAAGAGTTGTTTAAGATAGAGGTTGATATAAGTTTAACTGGGAAGCAGTGGAAGAAACATACTATTGTAACAGGTCCTAATGCACCTTGTATTTTGGGAATTGACTTTCTGAGAGAAGGGCGTTTTAAAGACCCTAAGGGTTACAAATGGGCTTTTGGAATAGCAACTGTAGAAATTGATGGAGGAAAATTGAAGTTGTCCATTAGACCTGAGCTTTCAGATGAATCTGCAGTTGTGGGACAACATGAGATAGAGGATGTAAAGCTGCCGGTTGCTTCTCAAACTGTGCATCACAGACAATACAGAACCAACCGTGACTCTTTGGTGCCCATTCAAAACTTGATTCGTCAGTTGGAGAGTCAGAAGGTCATCAGCAAAACTCATTCACCTTTCAACAGTCCAATCTGGCCTGTGAGAAAGCAGAATGGAGAGTGGCGTCTGACAGTTGATTTCCGTGCCTTGAATGAAGTAACTCCACCCATGAGTGCAGCTGTACCAGACATGATGGAACTCCAATATGAGCTGGAATCCAAGCAGGCCAAATGGTATGCTACCATAGACATTGCTAATGCTTTCTTCTCTATTCCCATAGCAGAGGAATGCAGGCCTCAGTTTGCTTTCACCTGGAGAGGCATTCAGTACACATTCAATCGTTTGCCCCAGGGGTGGATTCACAGTTCAACCATCTGCCATGCAGTGATCCATGATGCTTTGGAGAAAGGTGGAGCTCCAGAACACATTCAGTTCATCGATGACATCATCGTCTGGGGTGAGACTGCTGAAGAAGTCTTCGAGAAAGGTAATAAAATCCTTGACATTCTCTTGCAAGCTGGTTTCGCTATCAAGCGAGACAAGGTGAAAGGACCTGCCAGAGAAATCCAGTTTCTGGGAGTGCGGTGGCAAGATGGTCGCCGTCACATCCCAATGGATGTGATAAACAGAGTCTCCACCATGGCAAATCCCACCAACAAGAAAGAAACTCTGCGTTTCTTAGGCATAGTGGGATTTTGGAGACTGCACATTCCTGGATACAGTCAGATTGTGAAACCTCTCTATGATGTGACTCGAAAGAGAAACAGTTTCCAATGGGGTCCTGAGCAACAAGCAGCCTTTGACCAGATCAAGCGAGAGGTAGTCCAAGCGATGGGTCTGGGACCTGTCCGAGCTGGTCCAGACATTAAGAACATTCTGTACACGGCCGCGAGTGACAATGGTCCAACCTGGTGCTTATGGCAAAGAGCTCCAGGGGAGACACGAGGACGTCCTCTTGGTTTCTGGGGTCGTGGCTACAGAGGCTCAGAGGCAAACTACACTCCAACAGAGAAAGAGATTTTAGCTGCTTATGAAGGAGTGAAAGCTGCTTCTGAAGTGATCGGAACTGAGTCACAACTTCTTCTAGCTCCTAGATTGCCAGTTCTGAATTGGATGTTCAAAGGCAAAGGTTCTTCACCACATCATGCAACAGATGCTACCTGGTCTAAGTGGATGGCTCTGATAACACAGAGAGCTCGAATGGGAAATCTCGAAAGGCCTGGTTTGGTGGAGGTGATCACAAACTGGCCAGAAGGCACAAGCTGTGCTAAACCTCCAGAGGAGAGAGTAACTCGTGCTGAGGAAGCTCCTCCTTACAGTGATCTGTCTGATGATGAAAAGAGATATGCTTTGTTCACAGACGGTTCCTGTCGTCTTGTTGGGAACAAGCGGAGATGGAAATCTGCAGTGTGGAGTCCAATGCGCAGAGTTGCAGAAGCGAGAGATGGAGAAGGAGAATCCAGTCAATTTGCAGAGGTAAAAGCTGTCCAGCTAGCTCTTAACGTAGCTGAACGTGAGAGATGGCCAAAGCTTTATCTCTACACCGACTCGTGGATGGTAGCCAATGCCTTGTGGGGTTGGCTGAAAGACTGGAAGAAGAATGGCTGGCAGAGGAAAGGAAAGCCAATCTGGGCTGCAGATCTGTGGCAAGACATTGCTGCTCGCATTGAGAGAATCCCAGTGAAAGTGAGACACATCGATGCTCACATTCCTAAGAGCAAAGCTACTGAGGAACAACAACACAACCATCAGGCAGATCTAGCTGCAAGAGTTTCCCAGGTGGACACAAACTCTGATCTTGATCCTGATCTTGACTGGAAACACCGAGGTGAGCTGTTCTTAGCTCGGTGGGCCCATGACTCATCAGGACATCAAGGCAGAGATGCAACCTACCGATGGGCTCGTGACAGATCCATTGACATTTCCATGGATGCTATCACACAAGTCATCCATGACTGTGACATTTGTGCTGCTATTAAGCAGGCAAAGCGGATCAAGCCCTTGTGGTACGGTGACCGATGGTCCAAGTACAAGTATGGTGAAGCCTGGCAGATTGACTACATCACTCTACCTCGTTCTCGATCTGGTAAGCAGTATGTGCTGACTATGGTAGAGGCAAGCACTGGATGGCTGGAAACTTATCCAGTTCCTCATGCAACTGCACGTAACACCATTCTTGGCCTGGAGAGACAAATCCTGTGGAGACACGGAACTCCAGAGAGGATTGAGTCAGACAACGGAACTCATTTCAAGAACAATCTTGGAAAAAACTGGGCCAAAGAGCACGGCATCGAGTGGATATTCCACATTCCCTACTATGCACCAGCTGCAGGGAAGATCGAACGCTACAACGGTTTGCTGAAAACCACTCTTAAGGCCATGGGGGGGTGGATCTTAAAAAACTGGGAGAAACATTTAGCACAAGCGACCTGGTTGGTGAATAGTAGAGGTTCAGTGAATCGAGCTGGACCTGCCCAATCAGATTTGTTGTGAAAGGAAGAAGGTGATAGAGTTCCTGTTATCAGAGAAAAGAATCTGTTAGGCAAAACGGTTTGGGTATTTTCTCCTTCAGGAGAGGCCAAACCTGTCCGAGGGGTGGTTTCTGCTGAAGGTCCTGGTCACACCTATTGGGTGATGCAAGAAAATGGTGAAATTCAGTGTATTCCACAAAGAAATCTAACTTTGGCTGAGAGAGGTTAAATTCAGAGTGTTGCGGAGACACAGCATCGTGCCCAAGAGGAGAGTTCATGAGATCTACGGTGCACGAACCCTGAGAGCCCTGAGTCACCTGAGAGTCTGTGGCAGTTTAGGCTGGGTGCCCCCTGCCACTGCTGCATGAGATACACCTCTGGTGTCCTGGGTGCCCATCCACAGGGGTGGACACAGGAAACGACGTATTTCTACCCATAAATCCTGCACCCTATAAGGCCATCTGCAAAGTCATTCTCTTCCTCTTTCTTCCCTCTCTGCTCCCACGGGAGATGTCCTCTCTTATCAGGTAATGCCGGGGGAGTATCCTCAAGGCCTCTTAGGCCTGTCTAGGCCTAATGCCAGGAGGAGAATGGAGGGGGGGGCAGTCCCAGACCTGGCCAGCCTGAGACTTGCCTAGCAGCGGGAGGGGGAAGAAAGAGCCCTGGGGGGTTTGGGTTTACCCTCAGGTGGGAAGAAGGGAAGGATTGGGAAGCCTCTGAGAATTCTGTGAGGGGTTCTGTATGCTTTGGGATACTCTTTCTCACTATGCTTTGTGGTTTGTAGTTCTCTGTAGCTTCACCAATTGCTTTTTCCATTTAAACTTTCCATCACTCTCCAATCTGTTTGTGTGAGTCTCATTCTTTTGTCCCTTTCGGGGCAAGAGACGATCTGTCTGGCCCCAAACCAGCACAGATTTTTGGTAGTAGAGGATGGTTCCTGTGCTGAACTCTGCAAATTGGATTGGAGAAGAGCAGGGGTGGAAAAGTTAAAATGGTATCTGGGCGTTGTTGGTTTTTGGTGGCTGGGCTCAAGGTTTTGTGCTGGGGCGACCGTGTGGGCGTTTTATGGGTTCCGAGGGGACACCCTGGTGCGTAGCCGTGGCGTAGAATCCCTCCTGCTGTTCCGAAGCGGCAGCGGCGATTCTATAGCTGCAGGCACTGGGGGAAAGCTTAAGAATGCGGTGCCTGTCCCTTTCCCTTTTGTTCCCCGCGACGCCAGCGGCGAGCAGAGCGGCGCGGAGCCGAGGAAGGGGGAGGGACAGTCGGAAGCAGACCAGGGTCGGCTTGTCCTGCGGCGGTGGGGGCTAGCCGCAGCGGGGCGGTGAGCGGTGGCTCCCGCAATTCAAGAAGGCGGGCGGTGGCTCCAGTTCAAAAGCTGCTTCCAAGGGCCCAGGGAGCGAGTGTACCTTTGGCTGGAAAAGCCACTCGTGTGGCCCGAGGGGTGGCGGCGGTTTTGATCTGTACCGCGGCTGCAGAGGTGACGGCGGCTCTCGCTGTTCTCTCTCCCCTGATTTTCGGACGCGTTCCGAAAATGGCGCCTAGCACCTGGCTCTGCCTCTCTTCTCGGCGGGTTGCGGTGCAGCCACTCCCTCTCCGGGGGAGGGCTGTGTAGCCGGATGCCTCCATGCCTTGGCATGCGTACGCTCAGGGGGAGCGGTGTGCCTGTGCGCGGTGTGCATCCGTATTAGCCTCGGGCCGCGGCTGGAAGCGGTCAGCACTGGGCTTGGGAAAGGTCCGTGCAGCTTTGGAAAGTCTCAGCGTGCTGTTGCCTGCAAGGGGTGGAAGGAGTCGAGTTGAGGAGCCTGATTGCTCAGACTCGATTGCCCCGAGAGGTGGAAACATGCCACTTGAGTGGATGGAGAAATGTTTGGTTGAGAAGTTATGAGGTTGTTTCCAGGTGGCCAGGATGCTCCATCGGATCCATGAAGAGTTCACCATGCGGAAGAATGAACTCTGCGTCGCTGGGAGGTTCCATAGGATGAGGGAGAAGAGCTGGACTGAACTGTTACCTGAGCCCGAGGGAGAGACTCTTTGGAAGGACGCCCAGATGGAGACTTGGACTTTGCCAGACATGTCATCTGAAAGTTGTTTCTAATTTGATGATATGTTTTGGGTGCAGGAATTATGGGTATGAAATAAGGGGTGGAATGTGGCAGTTTAGGCTGGGTGCCCCCTGCCACTGCTGCATGAGATACACCTCTGGTGTCCTGGGTGCCCACCCACAGGGGTGGACACAGGAAACAGCGTATTTCTACCCATAAATCCTGCACCCTATAAGGCCATCTGCAAAGTCATTCTCTTCCTCTTTCTTCCCTCTCTGCTCCCACGGGAGATGTCCTCTCTTATCAGGTAATGCCGGGGGAGTATCCTCAAGGCCTCTTAGGCCTGTCTAGGCCTAATGCCAGGAGGAGAATGGAGGGGGGGGCAGTCCCAGACCTGGCCAGCCTGAGACTTGCCTAGCAGTGGGAGGGGGAAGAAAGAGCCCTGGGGGGTTTGGGTTTACCCTCAGGTGGGAAGAAGGGAAGGATTGGGAAGCCTCTGAGAATTCTGTGAGGGGTTCTGTATGCTTTGGGATACTCTTTGTCACTATGCTTTGTGGTTTGTAGTTCTCTGTAGCTTCACCAATTGCTTTTTCCATTTAAACTTTCCATCACTCTCCAATCCGTTTGTGTGAGTCTCATTCTTTTGTCCCTTTCGGGGCAAGAGACGATCTGTCTGGCCCCAAACCAGCACAGAGTCCCTGTTCCTTCCTTCGCTCCATCTGTGAGGAAACAAGCTGTTTGCTGTTTTTCCTGTGATTTGACTCTTTTGAATCATCTACATCTGAGATAGCCGGAATGGACTATGGTCTTTATTCACCTAGTGTTGTAGATATTATTTTAGATTAGATAAATGATAGTAGCAGCCAATGGAATTGTTTAGAAGGGGTGGACTGTGATGGTTTGAAACTGTCTTTTTAATTTTTCCTTGCAAAGTTCAGAACAGAGAAAGTGAAAGAATGTAAATAAGTCACTATTGGGTGTAAGAAAGCAAAATAACGATTGTTCTAAACACTTCCATTGGATAGATAGAAATGTTTAAGAACTATTACCCAAAACAAAGTAGGCATTCGGCACATTCTGCGTTCGGCAGTGGGGGCAGTTGCTGGGCTGTCTGGTTGCTGTTTCTTCTTCTCTTCTGGCTGAAGATAACACATTGACCTTGGCAGCTAAGTTAACAACTTTCTGCTCTAACTAAACTCTGCTTCTCTGTCCAGGGGGGTCTGGGGGGAAGCTCCTGGGAGAGGGAGGCCCCCTTTGGGAGGGTCCCCTTTGGGGGAAGCAAAGGGAGATCGGTTGTGTTTTTCTGTTGATTGTATATATTTGTAAATGTTGTGAATTTTGTATATTTGTACATATTCATTGCATTTCATCTGCTTGTAAATACAGCCTTCATTTGCTTCCAGACTGAGCTAGCCTGGTTATTGTCGTTGGGGGGGGGAATTTCAGCTCACACCGACACAGTCTGTTTTCATGTAAGTCAGGAAAGGGTCCAGGAGGCAAAGTTGTTAGTTGAGATAAGGACAATTTACTACTCCATTGCAGGGATATCAGATTACACATGGCACTAACTAAAGGCAAGCATACTTCAACAAGATGGACCTACACTTGCATACATCTGATCAAGGAAAGAGTCCCTAAGTTTTCATATAATTCAGTTTCAGGACCTGGGACTGCAGCAAGCACTAAATGGAAGAATGTATAGAAAGTACACAGTGCAGTCAGATCAATTAGCCTCTAGTGCTACATAACTCACAAGTACATTCTAAGAGTTTCAGTTAAAGAGCAAACAAGACACACGGTCCCCTACAAACCTTATTCTCTTGCTGGAAATGTGGCTGCTCTCTAGCATACTCTATTATGAAGAAAGAAAGCTTCTTGAGAAAAGGCATGAGCCTCTCAACCAATTGCTTTTCCAGTACACAAAACGTTGAATGCTGCTATGAATACAGATCTTTCAATGCCTAATAACAGAGTCTGGAGGGAAGAGACACCTTACCACTGTTTAAAATGTTTCTCAATAAGAACAGTAGTTAAAATATCCAAAGAATCAGTAAATATATTTCTTTTTAGGTTTGTATGTTGCTAATAAAGTCTGTTACTATCCAAATAAATGCTTTCCCAAAGTAACCTTTCTTAGTCTCTGGTGGTGTAGATGCTGTTTAATGTACCAATCTACTGATCTCATACTGTCTTCAATTTTCTTTAATGCTTTCTATTTTTCAAATGCTTCAGATTATGTTTACATTGCAAATATAACATCTATACCTAACATAGTTGCCTCCTGCAAATCATTACAGCAAATTTTCCAAAGAGTACTTAACACATTGGAGACTTTCTACATGCATACCATGCTTTAAATAAATACATACATACATACATACATATATAGATGATACATAAATGTCAACCTTTCGCTCTTCTTTTGAAGACAGATTGTTGTGAATATTTTTACAATATTCATGGAGGAATATGTGATTTGTGTCAAGTAAAGAGGTAAGTTCGGTGAATTTTGTTTGGAAGATCGTTTTCAAGGGGCTTGGTTTGACCTCCTATTAGGCAAATCATAGATAGGGGTGGCCTTGCCTGGCTCTGCCTTGGAATGCGTGTGTCAGATAAGCATGTAGGAGTTCTGCAGCGTTCTGTGAGAAAGATGCTTTTACTCTCTGATCCTTTTTTCTTCTCTCCAGAGCACTTCAGAACATTCTGGGGGCTCATTATCATGTCCTGCCTTCTATTTAACATGTCTGTTTATGTAAATGAGATAGCTATATAAGAAGGAGAGAAAAACTATTGCTTTGCTATATTTTCGTCCCTTTTTCTCAGCCAAGCGTGCTGTTTTCTTTGCTTGTCCTTATTCTTAATAAAACTTTAAAAGACACTTTTGGTTAGTTCATTTACTACAATTTGGTGCATTGGCTGGGAAAAGTTTTGATTTTTCTGTGTTTCGGCCTCATTTGAAGGGGGCCCCCCACCGAAAGTTCCAGTGGCTTCAGTGTGGCTTCGGAAGACAGGAAATCAGTGCTTTCTGAACCCGAATAAGAGCAAGCAAAGAAATTCCTTTTGTTCAATTGGCAATACGTTATTTTTGTGCACGAAGACCTGGACGATAGTGAGTAAAATGAGTAAAATTGTATTCCGTTTGGGGAAGGCTACCTGTGTTTGTTTTCGGCTACGTATTTGAGTTCCGAGGTGATCGGATTTCAGGATCTCTTAGTTGCAGCTTCTGTCTGAGCCATTTGCCAGGGTCATGACCCTTGGTAACCTTGGTTACCGCCTGTCAAAGACTGAAGTTGAGTGCTTAAGTTTAGGTACTTAAGATAATCTGTGTCGGCAGGGGGCTGGGATTCTCCTGCTTGCATGAGGTTTTTGAGTAGCTATGAAATAGTATTCGTGGGTAAGAATTATTGAGGTTCTTTCACTTGCATGATTATTTGCGGTAGCCACAAGAAAAATTAATTAAGAAAATGGGACAAAAGAAGAGTAAATCTTTAGAACAGGAAGGAGGAAAGCTTCTTCCCTTTATCCACCCGCAGTTTGATGGTAGAGTTTTGGGGGGAATGCGGGCTGTTAAAAGGTAAGTCAAAGGAAAAGATGATCCACTACTGTATGAAGCTATGGCCAAAAGAACCATTAAGATTATGTGTATATTGGCCTGGTTTTGGATCTTTTGAGAACTGGGTTTGTCAAGCACTGAATTTTCATGTGAACTCTAAAAAGCCTTTTAGTCAGGAAGAGAGTTGAATATGCTGCTATTTGGGTTAGGGTCTTGTGCCCTTCCCCCGTTCCAATATTAGCATTAAAATCTGAAGATAAGGATGAAGATAAGGAAGAGGATAAAGATAGGGAAAAGGAAAGATAGGAACCCTTGGATAACTTACCACCTCCTTATTATCAGGGCAGGGGTCGAGGTCGAGGTCCCCCAAATCCAACAGCTCCTCAGCTGACCCCTCCTCACTCACCCGTTCAAACAAGAAGCAGGGCAAGGGATGAACAAAGAGAAGGCAGTGTTCAATTACATCCAGTCATGGGAGAGACAAAACCAAGGGGGGCCACCAGGAGATCAGAAGTGGCCTAATCAAGATCCTGGGTGGGACCAGCAACAACCTCAGGGGAGACAGAATATGAGTGACCTGAGGACTATATTAATACAAGGAATTAAAGAAGCTGTACCCAGGGGAAATAATATTGACAAAGCTTTTAGTGAACAAAAGAGAAAGGACGAGTCTCCCACTGAATGGATGGAAAGATTCAGGAAAAGTTTACAAATGTATTCGGGAATAGACCCCAATTCTGCAGCTGGAGTGACACTTCTCAGAACACAGTTTGTAGTGAAATCATGGGGAGATATTAGAAAGAAGTTGGAGAAGATCGAGGATTGGCAAGACAGAAGGTTAGAAGATTTATTACGAGAGGCTCAGAAGGTATATGTAAGAAGAGACAAGGAGAAACAAAAGGCTAAAGCCAAGTTGCTTGTAAGAGAAAGCCGGAAAACGCTAGGAGTAGAAACAAACTGACAGGGTTCAGAGGAAAAAGTTACCATTTGCTATTACGGCAATAAAAAGGGGGGCCTTAAGCTAATGATTGATAGCTTAATGACAGCTTGTAAATGGTGGGACAAGAACTTTTTCCTACTCTGCATCTTCTCACCCCTTTTCATTCCCCCCCCCCCCTTACCTCTCTGTTCTCTCCCCCATGCTTGCAGGCAGCTGCAAGCAGTGAAATTTAAAATAACAATGTTAAGCTTGAAAAGAAAGGTCTTTCAGCATTTTGTGAAAGTAAACTTGATACCCTCTTTTTGCACTTTTCTTGTACATTACCTTGATAGTTTAATTTTCACATAGTTCCTTAAGTTTTTAGGATGCCTTTTTGGTATTGGCAGGATTTAAGAGCTTATTTTAGAAACATTATAGAATGTGGTTTTGGTCTTTGTGTTTATAAAGGTTGTTAAGACAAGGATTTTATTCCTGATGCAGGCATGGCAAAGTACCAGACTCAAAGGATGGGACAAATGGCAATGTCTATGAATCTGAAGCGGATCTCACGACTGTCCTCCCCGAGGAAACCTCCTATTTGGGGCTAAATATCTCAGTGCTTTAATATTGTGTAATTAGGGAATATGTTCATGTGTGGATTTATATGTTGACTCACTGAAAGATTAAACAATAATATCACATCCCTCATTATTATGAGACCTACCCTGGGGGGTTGTGAGCTTTTCAGGTCTGGCATATTACTGAATTTGGCAGCTTAAAAATTTGCTCATGTAACTATTAATACATTTTCCTTAGTCATCATTGCTACTGTTCATACAGGAGAAACTGCCAAAGATATCATTCGCCATTGGCAGCGAGCCTTTGATTGCTGGAGTATCATATCAGATAACTATGTATGTTTTTGTGGCAGTTTAGGCTGGGTGCCTCCTATTCCTGCCACATACATCACACCTCTGGTGTCCTGAATGCCCACCCAATAAAGTGGACACGGCATATTTCTACCCATAAATCCCGCACCCTATAAATCCATCTGCAAAGTCATTCTCTTCCTCTTTCTTCCCCCTCTGCTCCCATGGGAGATACTCTTTTATCGAGTAACGGTGTAGGTGTATCTCAAGGCCTCTTAGGCCTGCCTAGGCCTAATGCCAGGAGGAGAAAGGATGGGGGGCAGTCTCAGACCTGGCCAGCCTGAGACTTGCCTAGCAGTGGGGGGTGGGGGGGGAAGAAAATGTCCTGGGGGTTTTGGGTATACCCTCAGGTGCGAGAAGGGAAGGATTGGGAAGCCTTTGGGTATTATGTGAGGGGCTCTGTACGCTTTGGGATATTCTTAGCCACTATGCTTAGTATTCTTGTGTAGTTTCACCAATTGCTTTTCCATTTAAACTTTCCATGACTCTCCAATCCGTTTGTGTGAGTGTCATTCTTTTGTCACTCTCGGGGCAAGAGAGGATCTGTCTGGCCTCAAACCAGCACAGTTTTAAAAAGTCTTTTTGCATTTCTCTGACGATTTTCAGGAGATCCTAATGATACACCATTCTAATTCCTTGACCACTACCAATGCCACACCTTCAGGTGCCAAAGTAAAAGTTTGAAACCTACAAACAGGTCAGTGGTCTGATTTCTGTGAATTAATAAGCTGGGGTAGTAGATATGTTTGTGTCTCAACAGGTTCTGGACTATGCTGGGTCTCAGCAAGATGGGTTTAACTGGTGCTTTTATCATCTTCTGAACGCTGACTGCAGATTCAGAAACAGCCACAGAAACAACCACAGAAAAATGTGTGGGTCATGCGTGGGTCATGCTTCTCGGTGATAAAGCTAGCCTTTTTTGTATAGAGAGAGGGAAGTTACCTTCTTCTCTTCTTTATCCACATAACCACTTTGGGGGTAATGAGTTTATTTTGTTGGCAAAATTTACAAGTGAGGCTTTTAATTTAGGTAACTCTTATGTTTGTGGAGGTCCTGTGGGCCTATCCTGCTGGCCTTGGACCTTTATACCCCTCACATCAGGACAAATCAGGACAAATTATGAAATTAATCAGATTTCCCCTCTGGAGGGACTGTTTCTTGTTTTATTGACAACAGATGCTGCTTCGGATTTTCTTTATGAATAGGTACTGTTTGTAATGTTTCTTAGAATAATTGTAACACTGGTCTGTATATGCCTTAGTAATTTGCAATTATTGTTCTAAGATGATAGGTCCTCTTGGTAAAAGGTAGATGGCAAGTAGTTTTGAAAACTTAGAAATCATAACACAAATCAATTATGGCTAAAAGAGAAATGGGGGAATTATTGTGAATATTTTCACAATATTCATAAAAGAATATGTGATTTGTGTCAAGTGACGCCCATCCACAGGAAGGGACGGACAGAAGAACCTGGGAACTACAGGTCTGTCAGCCTGACCTCAGTGCCAGGGAAAATCATGGAGCAGATTGTCTTGGGGGCAATCACTGCGCACCTGAAGGATGGCCAAGGAATCAGGCCCAGCCAACATGGATTTAGGAAGGGCAGGTCCTGCCTCACCAACCTGATCTCCTTCTATGATCAGGTGAGCAGCCTGGTGGACGTAGGAAAGGCTGTGGATGTAGTCTACCTGGACTTCAGCAAGGCCTTTGACACTGTCCCCCACAGCAAACTCCTGGCCAAGCTGGCAGCCTGTGGCTTGGACAGCAGCACTCTGCGTTGGGTTAGGAACTGGCTGGAGGGCCGAGCCCAGAGAGTGGTGGTGAGTGGTGCCACATCCAGCTGGCAGCCTGTCACTAGTGGTGTCCCCCAGGGATCAGTGCTGGGCCCCATCCTGTTCAATATCTTTATTGATGATCTGGATGAGGGGATTGAGTCAATCATAAGTAAATTTGCAGATGACACCAAGCTGGGAGCAGGTGTTGATCTGTTAGAAGGTAGAAGGGCTCTGCAGAGGGACCTTGACAGGCTGGACAGATGGGCAGAGTCCAACATGATGGCATTCAACAAATCCAAGTGCCGGGTGCTGCACTTTGGCCACAACAACCCCATGCAGAGCTACAGGCTGGGGTCAGAGTGGCTGGAGAGCAGCCAGGTGGAAAGGGACCTGGGGGTACTGGTTGACAGCCAGCTGAACATGAGCCAGCAGTGTGCCCAGGTGGCCAAGAGAGCCAATGGCATCCTGGCCTGCATCAGGCATAGTGTGGCCAGCAGGAGCAGAGAGGTCATTGTACCCCTGTACACAGCACTGGTTAGGCCACACCTTGAGTACTGTGTCCAGTTCTGGGCCCCTCAGTTTAGGAAAGATGTTGAATTGCTGAAGCATGTCCAGAGAAGGGCAACAAGGCTGGTGAGAGGCCTTGAGCACAAGCCCTGTGAGGAGAGGCTGAGGGAGCTGGGACTGTTTAGCCTGGAGAAGAGGAGGCTCAGGGGTGACCTCATTGCTGTCTACAACTACCTGAAGGGAGGTGGTAGCCAGGTGGGGGTTGGGCTCTTCTCCCAGGCAACCAGCACCAGAACAAGAGGACACAGTCTCAAGCTGCGCCAGGGGAGGTTTAGACTGGAGGTGAGGAGAAAGTTCTTCACAGAGAGAGTGATTGACCATTGGAATGGGCTGCCCAGGGAGGTGGTGGAGTCACCATCCCTGGAGGTGTTCAAGAGGGGATTGGACGTGGCACTTGGTGCCATGGTTTAGACAGTCATGAGGTTTAGGGTGACAGGTTGGACTCGATGATCTTTGAGGTCTCTTCCAGCCTTCTTGATTCTATGATTCTATGATTCTAAGTGAAGAGTTAAGTTCAGTAATTTATTTTGGAAGATCGTAAAAAGCTGTTTTCAAGGGGCTCGATTTGACCTCTTACCAGACAGACCATAGATAAAGGCAGCCTTGCCTGGCTCTGCCTTGCAATGTGTGTGTCAGATAAGAATGTGGGAGGCCCTTCAGCATTCTGTGAGAAAGATTGTCTTACTCTCTGATCCTTTTTTTTCCTCCCGAGCACTTCAGAACATTCTGGGGACACATTGTCATATCCCTGCCTTCTATTTAACATAATTCTGTTTATGTAAATGAGATAGCTATATAAGAAGGATAAAAAGCTATTGCCTTTGCTGTATTTTCGTCCTTTTTTCTCAGCCCAGCATGCTGTTTTCCTTGCTTGCTTCTTTATTCCCAATAAAACTTTAAAAGACATTTTTATCTAGTTTATTCACTACATTCTTTATGCCTTCTCTTTTTATATCTTCCCTTGCCCAAAATAAAAGATTCCAACAGATTCAGGACCCTGTAGGGTCAAACTCCATGTGGTTTCATCACTGGAAATGCTAGTTTGACTTGCTTTGGTTCTTTATCAGCTGGTATATAGACCATAAGTGAAAAATATTATATTAAACTGAAATAACCCTTTTTGTATTATCCTTATTAAGTTGGTTTAATAAGTATGCTTGCTGTTCATAAGGCCATGCTACTTCACCACCTGAAAAATGAATCTACAAAAGTGTTTGTCAGAAAGAAAACAGCTCCTGAGAACAAAGTTCTAAAATTTGCACTTGCACTTGTACTGCTGCTTAACAGAAGTGAGAGAAAAAACCAGCAAGCAGTTGTTTTACATATCTCTTTCCTTCTCAAGGAAAACAAATTATTAAACTTCTCAATATTTGCATTTTTCCCACAGCATACATCCCTTTAAAAGACACTTTTGGTTAGTTCATTTACCACACAGATCATGTTATTTCACATGATCTGGAAGACACATCAATGGTTGTGACTTAGCTGCTTTATAAAATATTCTCCAAACATCAAAGGAGAGACAGGTTATACCCAAAAAAACAGTGTGTGAAGTAAATACACATTGTGTATCTATAAAATAGGCCATATGCCAGTTCCATTAAAATTTATGGAAGTTTTGCCATTCACTTGAATGAGATCAGCAGTAGTATATAAAGATGAATTGGCTATAAGCACATACACTGGCACTTTATGGGTGTGACAATATAAAAGCTCTGTGTGAAGTAATGAAATGAATTAAACAGTGCTGGGTATGTCAATCTTCTGTCTTCTACATTCAATTGCTATGTCAGGAACATTAAACATTTCTCTTGGTAGGCACAGAATCATAAAATATACAGATAAAAAAGTACTCTTAGGTCTACTTCCTGCCAGCACAAAAATTTTCCTCCCTGTACCTTTTCTAATCCTCTGTGCAGTCTAGTTTTGCACCACTTTAATGTTGTGCCATCTTCTACTTGTAAAGAATTATTCCGTAAACTACTTAATCACACACTCAAGCCAAGATAGATTTTTCCTAGAAAATAAATCCAAAGTACAAAACCCTAACCATATATTGCTCTGAATTTCCTCTTATCATCTCAGTTTACTTTGAACCAATTTGAAAAATACCTTTTGAGAACTGTTACCAGTTACATATATCCCTGCTTTTCACAGTCCACAGTAGTACTGGCTCATTTGTTACTAGCAAGATGGTGAACACCAGAGTAGGCAGCAAGGTGAACTGATTATTTAGTTGCCTGAATTCTGAGTAATGTAATTCCAGGAACGTGCTTCAGTAGAAACAAGAAACCTGAAATCTTTGAGGTAAAGCATTATCAGTTTATGGCAGGCATGCTGGAGACCTGCCAAAGGAGGGAACAAACCGATGACACCAGAGACCCTTTTCATTATGTTCATAAGGCATACACAATGCCAGCTCCCTTGATACAGGCTGTCCTTATTTTGTCAACCATATCAAATGAGGAATTTGGGGCCACAGTTATCTCTGGGGAAAATCTAATAAAATATTCAGTCTAAGAACCACAATTTAATTCTCAGTAACATACACATGCTTGTCTTACAGTTCTCAATAAGGCTGAAATTATTAAAAACTTAAGTTATCATTCTGTTGTTACTTTCATGCTTCTCCTTGCCCAGCCACTCCACAATGCTTTATGACACTTCTTTATCCTGTTTTAATTAGACCAGAGAACACCAGCCTCCCTTCTCTTTAAGGGTAGAAGGTCTATGTTTGATTCTCACTGATCCAAGACTTGCACCTAAAGAGATTTCCCCAGTATCACAAAAAGTTACTTTATACAAAGGCAGAATCAGGAGTCAGGTCAGGGCCCACAACTGGCACAGGTGCTGCTATACAAGTATTATATCATAGTAGCATGGTGTAATGCTACAAACAGCACAGTTAACCCAAATCTCTTTCAGATTGCTGCAAGAACTACTCTGATGCTGCATGTAAACAAGTCTCTTGCCTGTTTTGCCTGCTTTATTTGATTAGCCTTGTCAGAAGTAAAGATCAGTTCAAACTGTTATGGTCATTAAAGATAAAAGCCATACATCAGGGAAGCATCATTTTATAAAGAACAAAGTAAGAATGTCACTGATCAGATGAAAAGATAGCCTCATTCAAATTTGGGTAGCTGTTGTCTTCTAGTGCTCCTGCCTTCAACAAAAGTCTCAGTTCTGCAACTTCTGGACCACTTCTTACTAGAGAAGTGATTATTACTTATGGTTTTGGGGTAGTAGATGCATTTCTTTTTCCTCTGTGAACCTGAAGGACTAGATTGTCATGACACACTGGCAAGTAACCATGGTACTACCATGCCATCAATGAGGTACAACAGCGAGGAAGCCTTTATGTAAGTGACCACCTTCAAAAGCTGTAACTACTGGAAAATCTTCAGTCTGGCATGGAACCTAAGTTTATGTTCCATCTCTCTCTCAAAGGTACTTGTGACTTTTAGACTGACATATTTTATTTTGGCATGACCTGAATGGAGCCATGGGAGGTCTATGATGCTTGCCTCTGTTGAAAACCTATGTACAACTATTATGAAAAGAAAACTTTCCAAGGTCATTAGCCCTGGACTTAAAATCTTAAGAGGTGGCCAGGAAGATCAGCCAACCACAGCATTTTCTGACAAATAATGCTGTGATCTCTCTCATAAAAACCTATCTTTAGTAAAAAAATCATGTGTTGGGGACAGAGCAGCACCGTTTTTTTGCCCTCTCTGACCCAAGTTTTAAAAATTGGTAACTGACAATTTAAAAGTTTCACTTTTACCTGATACACAGAAGTTAGGAGATGAAAATAATGTGTTGTTCAAGCTTCCCTGGAAGAGAGATCTCATATATAGCGAACATAACATAAAGTTAAATCATCTTAGCAGCAGACCACATTTTATGACAGAATAGACTATTTAAGCCAGATCAGATTCTCAAAAGTTCTTCCCACCAGATCAATTTTTCTGATAGGAGCTGATTCATTGTTCAAAAAACAACTAACCATGCTCTATTGAGTGTTCATAACTAATTTAAATATGCTGTAAATCTAAAGCAAGTCCCCTGCAGTTTTCATACTTGAAGTTCTCAAAGACATTCCCCCTGCCAACACAGCCAAATGAACTAATGGGATCCTTCCACCCCAGCACAGATAACTGTGGCTCCCACTCTCCTCTTTTCATCACCACCCAGACACTCACAGATCTTTCGCTGCAGACAGTGCAGCATTGCTGCTTTTCAATCTCTTCTCCAGTATTTCACATTTTCATTCCATTGCTCTATTCTTGATCTCTTCATTTTACCTCTCTTCCAATGTACTTCACCTTTTCTTTGCACCTGAGTAAGGTAGCCAAGAGTTTGTTAGTCCCCTAGTTGACTGTAAAAATCCACCACCATTTGTGTGCAATCTATTTTTCCACTATTCCACAGTGAAGAATACTCCTGAGAAGCCACAGTTGAATTGTGTCAGATGCCACTGTGTAAAGGATAAAATACTGCAAATACTGAAGTTGCCTTTATATGTGTGGTGAAGGCACCATATGCCAAGAATTATGCCCCCAAATACCAGCAAAATTGTCCCAACATTTTTTGGCAAGTCCCCCCTTCCACCCTCCTTTCAGGAGAGGGGGACAAAGGCCCAGGTGCCAACCTGTCTCCTAAAGGGTAAACAACTACATGCACCCATCACATGGCATGCTCACGCTCTTGCCATCTAAGGGCATAATTCTAGCTTCACCCTTTCTATAGGGTAAAGCAGGTTGTTCACAACTGGCCAGATCCAGCCTTGAGAAATCTATAAGTATTCCCCTCTTGTTTAATAATTTGCTCTCTCCTTTTACTTTCACTTTGCTCAAGCTACGTAAGCTCGCAGCACCTGTAAGTCTTCTCACTCCCACATGAAAGCATACTAGAGGCCTCCGCAACATGGAAAGAAGCCAGCTCCCTGAGCTGCTCGAGGAATCAGCAAAGGAGATCCCATTGCTGAAGCTACGAAAGCCAGCATCGTAAGCCCAGTCACGTCTTCGAGAGGACTGGAACCCCAAGGGTAAGCTTTAGCCCCGAAGTGGAGGGACTAGTCCAAGCCTGGCAGCCCAACACCTGCTACAACCATAAGCAGCTGACCAGCAGCAACGCACCTTGCGTGACCCCCGCTGTTCTCAGGAGATAAAGGAAACGCCCACTGTCACTGCTCCACAACCCTGTTCCATCAGGATAACGTAACCTGGGATTTCCCAAGAGAGAGAGACATCCTCTCCTTTGAGATCAAGCCAAGGACTGCATCATAACCTTAAATGGGAAGCAGTCACTGAGATCAGCATAGTCAGCTCACTTTGAGCCAAGCAAGGGGGAATCGCAGCATAACCACACCCCTTCCCCAAAGCTCGTCTCCAGGATCATAGACAGCTGACCCCACCTGCCGGGAATCATCACCCCGACCACAAGGGCTGATCCCGAAGGAACCAGCCCCCACCATGCCGGACCACTCCCACAGACCGGGCCGCTGGGCTGACTCTGTCCAGGAAGCCGCATCAATCCTGCCAGCCCCCGGTTGCCACAGTTGCACTGTGGGACTACCCGGCCAAGGGAAACCACTGACCAGCAGAAAGACTTGCCCCACCTGCAGTCGTGGGAGGAGAAAGAAAGCCTCACCCCTCCCATGGAGGTGGGAGGAAAAAGAAAGTCATCGTCTGGAGGAAAGCCCCCCCACAGCCCACCAGTGACTTAGCCACAGCCTCAGCCCCAGGAGCCTTCCCCTGCCCGGGTGGACAAGCCCCGGGCAGACAAACAGCAGCGAGCAGCCAACGTAACCCAGCAACTTGCTTTGCTACAAAGAAAGACACAGTGTACCTTTCCACGTGTATCTTTTCATGTGTGCAAAACTCGCTAACATTCATTTCAAAGCGCCCACACCTAGCCATGTGATATTCTAGCTTGAATTGCCTCTTGATAACATTGTAAATATGTCTGTACATAGTTGCAGCCACCAAGTGTCTTGTCAAGTCTTCACCTGGTGGACATGTGGTGGAACTGCACCCCTCATTCCCTTAATTAGAAATTAATTCTGTAAATATTCTAGTTGGGTCAAATTGTATACACTAAACCAGTTATGGAATATATCTTCACAACTGTGCATTAGAATTAATACATAAAGTGATTAATTGGTTATTAATAATTTTAACAATAAAATTTTCATAATCCATATTTCATAATTCATAAATTAATAACCATCCTCCTCCTAATCACCACAATAAGGCTTTAATTCCTTATTGTGTCACCACCCTCTTTTCCCCCCCAAAATCAAGGAAATTTCTTTTACTGTTTGAAAAGGGAATGGCAGTAAAGCATGACAGTATTTGAGCTTGTTATCTCTGCTGGCTCTGAAATAAAGTGGCACTGATGTATGCTATATACAACATGATTCTGAGCATCTGGAAAAACACTTTATCAGTTGCTTCATTAGAGATTACTCTGGGTACAGATTTCTCTAGCCACTCTGCAATCAAAAAAAAAAAGTAATTTTCTTGCCATTAGCTTGCTTACTTTCCTTTTTCCTGAGAGTGCAATCTCCTCTAAGTTAGAGAGCCTCACTTGTTTCCATCAGAGTTGTATGTAAAAAGAGGAGGCAGGACATAGGAATTAACTTATGGTTCCCTGAGAAAAAGGTGATAAATGGGAAAATGTTGCAGCCTTGTTCTGAAGGTGAGCAGGAGTTTCCTTAGCACATCAGAAGTCTCTAAGACGTACCTGAACAAACATGAAAGCTTTTAAACAACCCTTGTATAGTATCCTGCTACTTCTCCACATGCAAGCCTATGTGCAAACCTTGCCTCTTACCTCCACAGGAACGTTTCTTATCCTTTCTGCTTTTCTTGCCACATTTTCTCTCCCTTCACACATACTTACCATATCCCAGAACTAATGAGAGAAAAAAAAAAAACAACAAAAAAACCCCAACTCTGCAGTAGCAGTTATCTGCTACAAAGCTAAGTATCACTTATCAATTAGCTATATTTTTCCTGCCTTTTCAGCGCACTTTTACACTAGTTGCAAAGAAACTCCAGATCAGCAAAGGTTTATACAGAAATCAGTGCAGATTTACACACATCAGGAGGCCTTGCTGCATAATTTAGGTCTAATGTGATGCAGTTCAGAGAGACTTGCCCATAACCTGAGATTAGGTGAAGTTCTGTTTTCCAGGATCCCTTTCTTCCTTCAGTGATTATCTAGTTGTCGTGGGAGGGGATTATTATGGATGGAGGATGACGGTTATTAATTATGAATTACAAAATATTAATTATGAAAATTATTATTTATTATTAAAATTATGAATAACTATTAATCACCATATATATATATATATATTGATTCGAATGCACGGTTGTAAAAATATAGTCCATAAGTGGTTTAGTATACACAATTATACCCAATTATAATATTTACAGAATCGATTTCTAATTAAGGAACGAAAAGGTGCAGTTCCACCTCTTGTCCACTAGATGGAGACTCGACAAGATGCATTGCAGCTTGCAACTATGTACACATACATTTATGATGTTATCACAAGGCGAGTTAAGCTAGAAATATCCCGCAGCTACGCGCGGGCACTTTGAATAGAATGTTACTGAATGTTGCACACTTGGAAAGATACATTCATTCTTTCTTTATATCGAGGTAAGTTGCTAGGTTATGCTGGCTCGCTGCTTGTCTGCCCGGGACTGGTCCCATCCAGGCGGTGACTTTCTTTCTCCTCCCGCCTCCGTGGGTGGGGGCAAGGCTTTCTTTCTCCTCCCATGGCCGTGGAGGGGCGAGGCTTTCCTCCTCCCATGGTCGCGGGGAGGTGACGGTTCCCAGTAGGCGGGTTTCGGTGGGGGGTGCAGTGAAGTGATGCTTCCCCCTCGGCTCGACTAGAAGTGAGCTGACTCTGCCGAATATCAGCAACTGCTTTCCATTAAGGTTACAATGCTGCAGTCTTTGCCTTGATCTCAATGGAGAGGATATTTTCTCTCTCTCTCGCTCTCGGGGAAATCCCAGGCGCTTTTCCCTGTAGCAGAGCGGCTACAGTAGGCGACTCCTTTTCTCTCCCGCAAACGGCGAGGGTCACGCAGAATGCGTTTCTGCTTATGGCTGCTTATGACTTGCAGCAGATCTGGACTTCCAGACTTGGGCTAGTCCTTCCCCTTCTGGATTCTAGCTTACCTTCTCTCAGGGCTTCCTCAGTCCTTTTAACTGGGCTTACAACGCTGGTTCTCAGCGAAGGGATCATCCTTTGCTGGTTCCTCGAGTGGCTCGGTGAGCTGGCTTCTTTCTGTGGTGCAGACGCTTCTAGTACACTTGCATGTGGGAGTGAGAAGACTTAAGGGTTGCAAGCTTCCGTAGCTTGGCCAAAGTGAGAGAAAGCAAAAGCAGAGAGCAAGGTAGTAAACAAATGGCGTAATACTTATAGATTTCTCGAGGCTGGATCTGGCCAGTGGGCACAATTGTCAACAACCTACTTCAGCCTATAGAAAAGGTGAAGCTAGAATTATGCCCTTAGATGGCAAGAGCATGAGAATGCCTTGCAATGGGTGCATGCAGTTGTTTACCCCTTAGGAGACAGGTTGGCGGCTGGGCCTTTGTCCTCCTCTCCTGGAAGGAGGGCGGAAAGGGGGAGCTTACCAAAACATGTTGGGACAAGTTTGCTGGTACTTGGGGGTATAATTCTGGGCATATGGTGCCTTAACTACACTAGTCCATGTTCTCCTCAACCATTTAGCTTAACCACACATATTAAGTACATCCCTGAGAGCATTCTTGGTTTTCCATTTCAATTCCCTGAGGGCAAATGAAACTGATGGAAAGCATTTTGACAAGGGCATTGTTACAGCATCTAGTAGCCTGAGATGACTCCAAATCTAGATATCACATTTGATGTTTCTGGGACAGATGCTGTCAGGTCTTTTCATAGAAACATAGTAGTATCAGCATACATTTGTAATTTCTATGCCTCAAACTGCATATGCTTTATTGCCTCTAAAGTTTTCAGAGGCACTGCTGACAATTTAGTA